>NC_079450.1:5947043-5967043 GCF_903798145.1 Danio aesculapii | reverse complement strand
TGCAGCGCAGCAATGTTTAAAAAAATCTGGAAAAAGCCACTGCAGGAGCTTGCGTGGCCATGCATGACGATTTGCATGGCAGTGCAGGAAAAAACGCGCATTAGTTCAAGCCAGATCTGTATCTTGGATTATTGATTGTATTTTGTTGATTATTGATGAACTTTAATGAAAAAAAAATGATGAAGAGTCATGCACCTGTGAAAGTCTTATTTTCTTTGCATGTCACTTTAGAAGCTCTGTAATATGGCTACATATTTACTATATAGAATTAACTATAATTATACAGAATAAAAGTTAAAATAATGTTTTACTCAAACACATTACTAAAAAAAATCTAGAAACCCCCCCCCCCCCCCCCCCTATTGTTCCCTATTGCTATAAGACATTGGTGGATTAAAAAGCTGAATTCTAACCATACTATGTAGGTAATACTAGATGTGGAGTCATTTTCTAAAACATTTGAGAAACAGGAGACTATATCATAGTCTGGCTGTAAAAGATTTGTGAAGCTTTTCCTATGGAAAGCACATTAAATGTAGTTTATGTTTCTCTAATAGCACCTAATATGATGACTATAAATGCAGCCATTTGAATAATGGCCAGCCCTGAAGCAATTTTAATGCATTAAATGCATGAAGAGAAACACAAAAAACCTGAATGAGATTAGAGCTCATTATGCGGAGATCACTGAAGGCCTGTTCAAACTCAGCAAAAACACAACCTTTGCCCAGATGAAGCTTTCCAAACACACAAACCAGAAAATTAGAACGAAGCCACAACAAATCACTGCTTTAATAACAATACTGGGGCATTTTTACATTTAAAAAGACATAATACACCCAAAATATGTCAAACATGGGAGGTAGGGCGTTCTCTTTCCGTGCCCCCAAACTGTGGAATGCTCTTCCCACTAACTTTAGGAATGCTGGATCTTTGGACGGTTTTAAGAAGCTACTTAAAACGCATCTTTTTAGGACTGTTTATAATTTGTGATATATTTTATACTTACTGTGTTTTTTACTGTATTTTTTTACTGTGTTACAGTGCTTTGTTGTTTTTACTTTCTTGTAAGCGCTTTGAGTTTTAGAAAAGAGCGTTATAAATAAAATTTATAATTATTATTAAAACTAATAATGTAAATATATCTCTTAAGATGTAAAAAGGATGTCAGTGCCAGTGGTGTAGTGGTTAGTGCGTTGATTCGATTCAATTCAATTCAATTCAATTCAATTCAATTCACCTTTATTTGTATAGCGCTTATACAATGTAGATTGTGTCAAAGCAGCTTCACATAAAAGCACAACATATTGTCTTGTTTTGAGAAATAATAAGTTAATATTAATTGAGTTTTTGCCAATGGGGTAAGCAAAATAATCTTACATCAAAAGAAAAAACAAGATTAATTTGCTTACCCCATTGGCAGATTATTTTGCTTGTTTTAAGGAAAAACTCACATTGGCATATTATTTCTCAAAACAAGACAATATGTTGTGCTTGTGTAGAAAATTCTTCTTGATATGAGAGATTTTAGATATTTGGACTAGAAACAAGACAAAAAATCTAAGTAAGAAAAGCATTTTTTGCAGTGCTCCCTCTAAACAAAATTTATATAATGAAAACTTAAATGTGAAAGAAAAAATACAGTGTGCAATGCTATATACTTTATTTGAGCAGAATACCAAATATAAAGTATACACTAGTTTGTGAATAATGTAGTTTTACTACCTTCAATGGTGCAATTGCATATATTGATGAAGTATTGATACTTTGACTACAAAGTAAGCATAATAAAAAATTTAATTTGCTTTGTGTAAATTAAATATAAATTAAAGATTAAGTAGATTAGTTGATTTAACAAGACAATGTGTCAGTAAACAGGGCGCCTGTTAATAAAGTTTCTAATAATTACCTTTTCTAACAAAGGCAATCATTTTCATAATAAATGAAATGATTACTTACGTGCTGGTCCGTTGAAGCCATGTTTGTTAAGGTGATGATAAGATCACGTGAATTATGGTTCGTCGTTTAATCGGCGTCCAATCCCGGCTAACTTCCGGAAAGGTAGAGTAGCCAATAGCGCTAGAGATAACAAGTGAACCAAGTCCCGCCCCAGGACTGACAAAATTCCAAAATGTTTCGCGCGAGCAGAGAGAAGAACCAGCGAGCGAGTGGAGAGAACTGATCGCGCGCGCTGTAGGCATGACCTCGCTCGCGAGAGCGTACATCGTGCGCACAGATGATGAGGTGCGCGCGGGACTTGTTTTCTTTGCGCTGGATCAGTTGAGCATGCGCGTGACGATCCCCTGTGTGCTCGCGAGCTGTAGTTTTCTCGCGTGTAGATCTGTAATCTGCTCACGGTTCACTTCTCCTCGCGCGCAAACATCACCGCTGCGCTCGATTAATATTGGCATTGATTTGCCGCCATATAAAAGCATGGACTAGCTTTCCTGCATCTGAGATGGATAGCATACTTCGTAACTTAGCGATATTTCTCAAATGAAAGAAAGCAGTTTTTGTGACATGGGAAATATGATTTTTAAAAGTTAAATTGCTGTCTAATATGACACCCAGATCTTTTATAGTAGAGCTAACGCTAACTTTGTATCCCTCTAATTGTAGATCGAGTTGTGAGATCTGCTGTGTACAGGATTTAGGCCCAATAAGTAATAATTCTGTTTTGTCTGAGTTTAAGAGAAGATAATTGTTGGTCATCCAGTTTTTAACATCTTTAATACCCTCAGTTAGCTTGGACAGTTTAGACGTCTCGTCAGGTTTAGTTGAAATATATAATTTAGTATCATCTGCATAGCAGTGAAAGCTGATCCCATGTCTTCTAATAATGTCTCCTAGGGGTAGCATGTATATTGTAAACAGCAAAGGGCCTAAAACTGATTCTTGAGGCACCCCGTATTTTACTGGGCTGATTTGTGAAGGCTGTCCATTAATATTCACAAACTGGTAACGGTCAGCTAAGTATGACTTAAACCATTGTAGGGCATGTCCCTGGACACCTGTAGACTTTAAGCGATTAATGAGGATACCGTGGTCAATGGTGTCAAATGCCGCACTAAGATCGAGTAGAACTAATAGCGAGATGCACCCTTGGTCAGCAGCTAAGAGTAAATCGTTGGTTATTTTCACTAATGCAGTTTCTGTACTGTGATGAGCTCTGAAACCTGACTGAAACACTTCAAAAACATTGTTGGTCTGCAGAAAGGAGCATAATTGAGCAGAAACAACTTTTTCTAGTATTTTAGACATAAATGGAAGATTTGAAATAGGCCTATAATTAGCTAAGTTGCTGGGGTCCAGTTGTGGTTTCTTAATAATAGGTTTAATAACAGCTAACTTGTAAGGATTTGGAAGATGCCAAGTGAAGATGACAGGTGTAATTTTTTTCCATTCTTCCAAGTCCTAAGGTGAGCAACAACATGGGGTCTTTGTTGTCACATTTTGCACTTGGACTGCAGGCAGGCTAATCAAGTACCTGTATCCTCTTTCTCTGCAGATAGGACTTTGTAGTGTGTCCAGTATGTGGTTTTGCGTTGTCTTGTTGAAATATGCATGGGTGTCTCTGGAAAATACGGCTGCATATTGTGCTCCAAAATCTCTATGTACTTTTCCGCATTAATAGTGCCATCACAGAAGTGCAGGTTACCTTTGCCAAGGGCACTGACACAACCCCATACCATGACAGACACTGGCTTTTGGATTTGCTGGTAACAGTATGGATGATCCTTTTCTTCATTGGTCAGGGGCCCAAAGCATCCATTTCTCTCCAAAAATACCTGAAATACAGATTCATGTAACCACAGGACACATTTCCACTGTGTGATGGTTCATCCCAGATGAGCCCAGAGAAGTCGACAGTGGTTCTGGATACTGTTAACATAGGGCTTCCTTTTGTCACAGTACAGTTTTAACTGCCATGTGTGGATGTAACTACGTATTGTGGCACTTGATAAAGGTTTGGCAAAGTAGTCCTGAGCCCATGTGGTGATCAAACTGGCGATCCTCTGCCCATATTTGCTCCTAAATGACTAGACCTTTTTTGGATGCTGCTTTTGTACCAAATGATAATTACATTCACTTGTTGACATCACCTGTTTAAAATCACATCATCATTTTTTGGAATGTGTTGCAGGTCTGAATGACAGGAAACGATGTATATTTACAAATTTTATTTTGCCATCTTCTGTCTGACTTAAAGGGGAGGGGCTTGTTTATTATAGAGAACATGTGATTGGACAAACCTCTGTGAAGTGCAGGATGACATAATCAGTCATTTTTAATGTTTAAACTCATGTGTTGGAAAGATGAAACTGAATTTTAAACATGCATCTAATAAAACCCAAGCACACTGCCATCTGACCTCTAAGCAAAACGCACTAAAAACCACTAAAAAACACAAAGCTACATGCTAATCATCCCCGCAACAACCCACGCGACCGGAACGCGGCTGACCTTTTCTCTCCGGCGCCGACCTCAGATCACCCCGATCAGCGTATCTGCATTTCTGCGTCCCTGAGAGCCTCTTTCACACTCATCTCTGCTTCATTTTCTCTGTGTTTTTCTCTAGCCGGAGGGCAGAGCGAGTCGCGCCGCTGCAGGGAAAAAAAAATAAAAATGAACGTTTGACGGGTATCCCGAACACACACACACACGCTCTCTCTTCATTACCCAGACCAGAGCGTGAATAGATAGATGTCAAGGTGTGTGTCATTTGCACTGTACGCTATCACACCAGCCGAGCTCCAAAATCCTCCAGGAGCAGAATATAGGCCATTCAGGCCCAGATCTTTTTCTTTTTTCCTTTTTCACCGTTGACACATTTATTCTATAATGAGAGTCTTTTCTGTAAGATTAGAGAAGCGCAGACTAAATAAAGTGGTACTGTACATGCAATATACTAGATTTAGGCTTGTGTCAGGATCACACTTTCTTGTTGGGATTTAATTTCTCAAGCTTTTATCAAGATATACATGTAAAATTATTAACCCTCCTGTGAACTTTAAATTAAGGAAAGACACAGTTTTAAACATAATAGTTTGAATAACTAATTTCTAATAACTGATTTCTTTTATCTTTTATCTCCTGTGAATTTCTAATAACTGATTTCTTTTATCTTTTCCATGATTACAGTACATAATAGTTTACTAGTTCTTTTGCAAGATACTACCCACATAGCAAAATATCTCTGGCCCAGCTCTGGCCACACAATCAGCTTTTGCTTGGCCCACATGCCACAGTGAATTATGGTACATGACTGGACCAAGTCTGTGCTTCCAGACAAGAGCCAAACATGGACCATATCTGGGCCAAGTCTTAGCCAAGTTAATAACCCATGACTGAGCCTGAACTGGGCCAGATATGTTGGTGTGTCATGACTGCAATGAAATTGATAAACCCATGAATCATTGCACTTTAGGCGTGCTATGAGCGTGCCTTTCCTCGAAGTGACCTGATTGGTAGAATTTTTTTTATTTATTTGAAAATAATACAAATGTGTTTTTTATGGGTCAAGATAAACCAGACTCACATGGCCCATATATCAATTATTAACATCTGGGCCAAACACTACATTTTACATCTGGCCCAAGTATTGTGTGCCGCCTTAAAGACGGTGCCACCTCTACCAAACCAGGCCCATGTTTGGCCCACATGCTGTATGCCAGTGCCAGATGAAGGCCTGCTGTGCCAGATAAAGACTTAATTTAAACAAATAAACAAACACAAAACATTTGTTAAACGTAACAAAATAAATATATTTTTCTAAATTGGGCTAATAATATTGACCTTAAAATAGTTTAAAAACACTTTAAAATTGCTACGTCAACGTCTAATGATGTTACAGCTTGACGTTATGTGGACATTACCACTATGACGTCTATCAGATGGTTATCTATCGGATTTTGGTTGCCATATCCCCCACACCATTACACCCCCACCACCAGCCTGAACCATTGATACAAGGCAGGATGGATCCATGCTTTCATGTTGTTGATGCCAAATTCTGACCCTACTTCTACCTTCTGCTGCTGTAACCCATCCGCCTCAAGGTTGGATGTGTTGTGTGTTCAGATATGCTCTTCTGCAGACCTCGGTTGTAACGAGTGCTTATTTGAGTTACTGTTGCCTTTCTATCAGCTGGAACCAGTCTGGCCATTCTCCTCTGACCTCTGGCATCAACATGACATTTGCACCCAAATAACTGCCACTCACTATTCTCTGTAAACCCTAGAGATGGTTGTGTGTGAAAATCCCAGTAGATCAGCAGTTTCTGAAATACTCAGACCAGTCCGTCTGGCACCAACAACCATGCCATGTTCAAAGTCACTTAAATCCCCTTTCTTCCCCATTCTGATGCTCGATTTGAACTGCAGCAGATCATTTTGACCATGTCTACATGCTTAAATGTCTACATGTCTATATATATATATATATATATATATATATATATAGATATATATATATATATATAGATATATATATATATATATATATATATATATAGAGAGAGAGAGAGAGAGAGAGAGAGAGAGAGAGAGAGAGAGCTAGCGCACTGATTGAGATACAGCCAAATGCAAAATGAGCTGCAAAAAGGGGCGGAGCCTGTACAGCCTGTGCTTAGGATACTTTTACATCTGCATGTGTCCCTGTAAAATCAATTTCAAAGATGTTTTGTTCTTATTATCAATACTTTCATCTTTCTTTTATATAATATTATATATATACAGTTAAAGTCAGACATATTAGCCCCCCTTTAATTTTTTATTGTTTTTTTTTTTTTTTTAAATATTACCCAAATGATGTTTAACAGAGCAAGGAAATTTTCACAGTATGTCTGATAATATTTTTTCTTCTGGAGAAAGTCTTATTTGTTTTATTTCAGCTAGAATAAAAGCAGTTTTTAATTTTTTAAACCCCATTTTAAGGTCAAATTATTAGCCCCTTTAAGCAATTTTTTTTCCTCAATAGTCTACAGAACAAACCATTATTATACAGTAACTTGCCTAATTACCCTAACCTGCCTAGTTAACCTAATTAACCTAGTTAAGCCTTTAAATGTCACTTTAAGCTGAAGAAGTGTCTTGAAAAATATCTAGTCAAATATTATTTACTGTCATCATGGCAAAGATTAAATAAATCAGTTATTACAAATGAGTTATTAAAACTATTATGATTAGAAATGTGTTGAAACATATTGGGGAAAAAAATAAACGGGGGGGGGGCTAATAATTCTGACTTCAACTATATATATATATATATATATATATATATATATATATATATATATATATATATATATATATATATATATATATATATATATACATAAAATTTCTGAATTATTATCATTATCATTATTATTATTATTAGGGTTTAAAATGACTGAAGCGATTGTATGCTTCATATTTTTGTGTATTTACAAAGAAAGCAGGAAAAACAGTTTATAAAAATAGCCATGTTCAGTACATGTAGACATGGCCTGAGATGCACCCATGGTTTTGTGTCAGCTCTGTACTATAAACAATGACAGCCAAGAGACTAAAGTGACGTCTTTGAGCAGGTCTGAGGCAAAGCTAAAGCTGAGCTGCATATTGGCATGTTGGTCTCCATCTGACTCCAGCTGGCGGACATGTTTCCTCACAAGAGGCTTACAATGTGCTGTACAGCGTCCGGGCCCTTAATTGGGTGTAACAGGACAGATTGGGCATAGACGCAGGCCTGTCCCGCTGTACGCCAGATACAGGTGTACACCATGCCCGCAGGCCACTACTTAGATGTGCAGGTCATTTTCCACATGTCAGGATTTGGGCATACAAGTTTTCAAGGCGCTGGTCTTCAGTTAAGTAGCCCGGAGGGATGTTGTTATGGCTCACTTTCTGAACACATGAAATGGGGAAAGAGAGAGAGGGGGAGAAAAATAGACTGAGGCAGCTTTCACTGGGAATCTATTGGTGGAAACTGAGTTTGTTTGCTGGTGTATTTTGGTTTGCTTGGTTGCAGTTTTTTTTTGCACGCATGCAGTAGTTGTGTTTGGTATTTGATCATAGTTGCAAAAATAATATTTGATATATTTTTCGTACTCGTCATTATTTGAACATCATAGATGTTTCTGATACCCAAGGGAATATTTAAATAATAACTGCATATTGCCCATCATTAGTTACTGTACATTGTGGCAAGCAAACATTATGAATAATTGGTTTCAGTTATAAATTATAAGTCAGTGGATATTTATGACACGTTAACCCTTGAATGGCTTCAACGCACTTTTTTTATTCGTAATGCACTTAAATAAATAAATAAACACAAATAAAAAATGTATAAACACAAATAAATAAACAATGTATCAACACAAATAAATAAATAAATAATATATAAACACAAACAAACAAACAAACACAAATAAGCACAAATAAATAAATAAATAAATAAATAAATAAATAAATAAATAAATAAACACAAATAAATAAGTAATATATAAACACAAACAAACAAACACAAATAAACACAAATAAATAAATAAATAAATAAACACAAATAAATAATGTATAAACACAAATAAATAATATATAAACACAAACAAACAAACACAAATAAACACAAATAAATAAACACAAATAAATAAATAAATATTGTATGAACATAAATGTTCTGTTATTCGATGGTTCAGTTCCTACCTCTCGGACAGGTCATTCAGGGTGTCGTGGAGGGGAGAGGTGTCCAACCTACAGCATCTATACACTGGGGTACCTCAGGGCTCTGTGCTTGGACCACTTCTTTTCTCTATCTACACGGCATCTTTAGGAACAGTCATCCAGAAACATGGATTTTCCTACCACTGCTATGCTGATGACACCCAGCTATACCTCTCTTTCCACCCTGATGATCCCTCGGTTCCAGCTCGCATTTCAGCCTGCCTGTCAGACATTTCACTCTGGATGAAAGATCATCATCTTCAGCTTAACCTCATGAAAACGGAAATGCTTGAAGTTTCTGCCAACCCGACTCTTCACCATAACTTCTCAATCCAGATGGATGGAGCAACCATCACTGCATCCAAAATGGTAAAAAGCCTTGGAGTTACGATTGATGACCAACTGAACTTCTCTGACCACATTTCTAGAACTGCTCGATCTTGCAGATTCGCACTCTACAACATCAGAAAGGTCCGACCCTTCCTATCTGAACATACAGCTCAACTCATTGTTCAAGCTCTTGTCCTCTCCAAACTGGACTATTGCAACTCTCTGCTAGCCGGGCTACCAGCTAGTTCTATCAAACCTCTTCAGCTGCTTCAGAACGCAGCAGCACGAGTGGTCTTTGATGAACCCAAAAGAGCACATGTCACTCCGCTACTCACCCGTTTGCACTGGCTGCCAGTTGCTGCCCGCATCAAATTCAAAGCTCTGATGTTTGCTTACAAAGTGACCTCTAGCTGTGCTCCTTCGTATCTGCTCTCACTTCTGCAGATTTATGTGTCCTCCAGAAACTTGCGTTCTGTGAATGAACGTCGCCTCGTTGTTCCATCCCAAAGAGGGAAGAAATCACTTTCCCGAACTCTCACATTCAATCTGCCCAGTTGGTGGAATGAACTCCCTAACTACATCAGAACAGCCGAGTCACTTGCTGTCTTCAAGAAACGACTAAAAACGCAACTGTTTAGTCTCCACTTTTCCTCCTAATCTGCAATTGCCTCTCTGGCTATACCACTAACTGAGCCCTCTTTCTCTCTCTCTCTCTCTCTCCCTCTCTCTCTCTCTAAAAAAAATAAAAAAAAAAATAAAAATAAAAATAAAAAAAAAAAAATTCTACTAATGTTTTGCTTCTTAGACTTTTACACACCTGTAACTTGTCTATAGCACTTGTTCACTGCTGCTCTTATAGTTGTGTAAATTGCTTCCTTGTCCTCATTTGTAAGTCGCTTTGGATAAAAGCGTCTGCTAAATGACTAAATGTAAATGTAAATGTAAATGAATAAACAATGTATGAACACAAATAAATAAATAATATACAAACACAAATAAATAAATAAATAAATAAATAAACACAAATAAATAAATAAACTCAAATAAATGAATAAATATTGTATAAACACAAATAAATAAATAAACACAAATAATAATTAAATAAATAAACTCAAGTAAATAAATACTGTATAAACACAAATAAATATAAATAAATAAATATTGTATAAACACAATTAAATAATGTGTAAACACAAATAAATAAACATTGAATAAACAAAAATAAATAAACACAAATAAATAAATGAATTATGTATAAACACAAATAAATGAATAACTAAATAAACACAAATAAATAAACAAACACAAATAAATGAATAATGTATAAACACAAATAAAAAAAAACCCAAATAAAAAATAAACCCAAATAAAAAAAATGTATAAACACAAATAAATAAACACAAATAAACAAATAAATAAAAGAACACAAAGAAATAAATGCATAAACACAAATAAATGAATAAATAAATGTATAAACACAAATAAATAAATACATAAATAAACACAAATAAATAAACAAACAAATAAACAAATACGTAAATAAACAAACAAATAAATAAAGTTATTAATTTCTGTGTTGACAATGAGTTGAGTTTAACAATAAAACACCCTTTGTAGTCCAAAAACAAAATAATAGTTATTTAGAAAATTACTTACAGTAAAATATTTAAAATTTGTAAAATATATTTATATGAAAATAAATAATTACTGGATATTTAAGAAATGTATTCTATAAATATTAAAAAGCATCAGTATCAGATTTTGATTGCAATTTAGCTAAGTGATAATTATAGATATTATTTACAAATGAACAACACAAGTTTTCAAGACACTAGTCTTAAGCACAGTTAAATATTCTGGAATGATGTTGTTATGAATAATCTGAAAATATGACATGAGGAAAGAGAGAGCGAGAGAGAGGGAGAAAAATAGACTGAGGCAGCTTTCACTGGAAATCCACTGGTGGGAACTGAGTCTGTTTGCTGGTGTATTTTGGTTTGCTTGGTTGCAGTGTTTTTGCACACATGCCATGGTTACATTTGATCGCTGATCATAGTTGCAATAATATTTGATAAATTTTAGATTATTTTTGGGGGAAAGAGAGAGGCAAGAGAGACAATAATCGCATGTTTTCCTTCATTAGTTACTTGCTGTTAACAGTGGCAAGCAAATATAATGACTAATTAATTCAATTATAAATACTAAATTCAATTCTAAATTGTTTTCGGTCATAAATTATAAATCAATGAATATTTATGACACGTTAACCCTTGAATGGCTTCAATGCACTTTTTTATTTGTAATAAATAAATAATAAATTAATTAATTAATAAATCAATAATCTCCTGTGTTGACAAGGAGTTAAGTTTAAAATTAAACAACCTTCAATAATGAATGTAATTTAATAATATAATTACAATAAAAATTTATATTTTAATTAAGCTAAGTGATAAATATAGATATTATTTACAAATTAACAATACACGTTTTTAAGACACCAGTCTTAAGCACAGTTAAAAAGTCTAGAGTGATGCTCAATCATTCATTCATTTTCCTTCAGCTTTGTCCCTTATTATCAGGGGCTGCCACAGTGGAATGAACCACCAACTATACCAGCATATGCTTTATGCAGCGAATGACCTTCCAGCTGCAATGCAGCACTAAGGCACTTAACACTTATACACTATGGCCAATTTAATTCATATAAATTCACCTATAGCGCATGTGTTTGGACTGTGGGGGAAACCAGAGCACCTGGAGGAAACCCACGCCAACACTGGGAGAACTTGCAAACTCCACAGAGAAGTGCCAGCTGGCCCAGTCGGTACTCAAACCAGAAACCTTCTTGCTTTGAGGTGACAGTGCTAACCACTGAGCCATGGTGCCGCCCCAGAACAATGTTGTTTTGAATATTCTGAAAATAAGAAATGGAGAGAGAGAGAGAGAGAGAGAGGGGGGGGGAGAAAAAATTGATTGAGGCAGCTTTCACTGGAAATCTATTGGTGGAGTCAGTTTGCTGTTGTATTTTGGTTTGCTTGGTTGCAATTTTTATTACCATCGTTGCTATTGGTGCATTCTGAACCCAAAAACATTACCTCAGAGATTAATTTCATGAACAAAAACAAATGAGGAGCAAGTAATTAAATGGGATATTTTGAAGAATCACTGAAACTGTCTGCCCTAAAAAAACAAAAACACATACGCATACCAGGACTAAAAATATCTTCAAAGGTTTTTGACTGAATTTGAACTGTTTTGATGTCAGTTTTTGTACTCGTGTTGAAGAAAGAAAATGGTTACAACACCAAATAAAACTCAATAAAAAAATAAGAACATTTGAACAATATCTTTGCCAGACAGGTGTGTAAAATATATGCATAAAACAGGAATATGTTAGAGCTTCAGGCATAGTCCAGTTGATTTAAATTATAAAAATATATTTATAGTAAGATTTACATTCGTTCATTCATTCATTTTCCTTCAGCTTAGTCCCTTTATTTATCGGGGTCGCCACAGCAGAATGAACAGAACGACTAAAATGTCATTCAATGTAGATTGTCAAAAATAATGTTATTATTTTTCTGAAAGTATGTTATCGTGCTTATGCTAATGTAATTATTTATAAACAAATAAAACACACTAATCAAAATAAACTAATCAAATAAATACATCCCCAAAAATACTCAATTATAAAATATTGTTGCAATTATTAGAAATATTTGTTTTATGCATTTTTTAATACATATTATCATGTAAATATATATTTTATAAATATAAAATACATAAATAAAATTAATTCATTTTTTAATGCCTTTTTCATTTTTTTATGAGTACCTTTGCGTTTAACCAGTGCTGATATAAAGCCATATTACACTGCTGCCAGTGTAATATTGCGTTTATACAACAGTTTGACGGCATAATCGTGTATGTGTATATATGTGTATATATATGTGTATATATATATATATATATATATATATATATATATATATATATATATATATATATATATATATATATATATATAATCAAACACAGAAAGTCTAAAAACCCTTTTGTAAGAGGAACTACTTTCTTCTGCCATTCATTCACATCTGCAGCTGACGTCAGAACAGCAAAAACTGTTACTAATTTACCAACGTCACTTTAGAGCTAGTGTTTGAATGATTCTCTAGCGTAATGTCTAAAATGATGACAAAACAGCTGATTTTGCTGACATTTTAAGATTATAAAGGCTCGTACACACTGGGATGCTTTTCGTTTGCGTTTTTCTGCAGGTTTTCGAGACGTTTTTCTGGATTCAAACCCAAGCAATTTTCACTGGCGTCGAGCAGAAGAGTATGCAAAATCACTCCTTGACGTGAGATGGCGCTACACAACTTCAAGCTTCTGACACCCGCTTGTAACTCAGAAGAAGAAGCCAAAGTTGACATGCTTGTTGTTATGGATGGTTCAAGTAGCAGCTCCAGCGATAGAAAAAAATGATTATTGTTTACCAGAGCAATAAACAGCTCCATGTTCATATCGCCTCTGGGTATCTTATTCAATGTGCGCTCGCATTGACAGTTTTGCACTTGAGGTGGTGTACACGATCACATTGACGCCTTTTATTTAGTCACGAGGCGTTAAACGTCGACGGAAGACGTGAGCAAAAAACATCTCGGTGTGCACGGGCCTTCAGGCTGAACGTGACATGAAATGCCATCAGTCTACAGAGATATCTTCTTACAGTGTTACAGTCTGCAGCATTCCTCTGTTGCAATCGGGATATCACAATAATTAACCCCGAAAAAAGCAGCGCAATCACTACCAGACTGCTGTTGTGTTTGCGATAAGGAAAAACGCTAAACATATACGGGCGTTTCTTCTTTCTTTCTGCCAACATAACACACATTCCTGATATGCGAGTTCCATCTCACACTCTATACACTACAATTATATGGTATAAATCGGTATAAATACAGCACTACAACATACAAAAGAGAGAGAGATCAACTTAGAATATCACTTACCAGCATACCTGCCAACATTTCTCTCAGAAAATCCGGGAGACCAGGGGGAGGGGGTGTTTAGGGGTAGGCATGGGCCGGTATAAGATTCTGACAGTATGATAACCTTGGATAAAAATATCATGGTTTTACGGTATCACGGTATTATAATTACTGCTCTAAAATATATTCTTTTTAAACGTCTGGGTAAAACACACACAAAAAATCCCTTTGAAAACAATATATTTAATTTTTTTGAAAGATTTCAAACATTTTGGAGCAGTAAACATGTCAGGCTAAATAATGAAAATGAATCATTGACTTGTGCTGTCTTCATTTATTTCAAAAACACTGATTTCTTTACAATTTAAAACTGCATCTTTGGATATCTTTTCTGCTGGAGATACTGTTGTCCTAAAAACCAAAACAAAAAAACCCAAATAAAAAAATCTTACACATACTTTAGGAATGGTATAACAGGAAAATTTTGGCAGCTTTAAAACCTTGACCTTTCTAAACCGCAGTATACCTTGAAAACGGTTATCGTCCTATGCCTGCTCCGAATAACACTGTTGAGAACCGGGATAGAAAAGTAACTGTACTCTGGTGTTAGTAACTGTATTTGGGCAATTTTGTGGTTTTTGGCAGCTGCTGCGATCGGATACTGTACCAAAGTTGGCGACCCAGAGGTATTACAGACTGTTTAAAAAAAAAAGGGCGGGGTGGGTTAAAATTACGGTAGTTTTCCAGGGGAAATGACAAAATGGGATGGTTGCGGGACATTGGTCTGAAATACCGGAGACTCCCGGGAAAAACAGGAGTGTTGACAGGTATGCTTACCAGTTTAATAATGATTTGATCATCTGTAGTTAGAAATTAGGCTGTTTTAATCCTCTAACGGCTTGTTATGCGGCCCTGTTGCCATCTTGTGGATAGACAACATCAACCGTCTTTGGAGAGCTCAGTATGGCAGGCTTATCTCAGAAATTATATATATTTTAAAAAGGCACTTTCCTTATAAATAAACTGCATAGTTGCAATCTAAACAATTACATTCTCGACTAAAAAAAGCCTCAATGTACATTGTTTTCCAACAGCAGCAATATTTGTTAAACTGTAGAGTGTCCTATGCTTGTTGCTGTAAGTGGCGAGTAATACACAAGGGTGAAGGGTTAAGAGGCTGGACCACGGCTGTTATTGCAGAATATCGAACACAATCTCGCAGCAATTCGTAACTTTTTGATTTAGTGGCTGATTCGTATTAATTCGTATGATCTAATTTGTATAATTTAATACGATTTGCTCATCACCCAATGACAGTTGGGGTGAGGGGTGGGGTTTGGTGCCACGCCTCCTTTTTAAAATCAGACATTTTCGTAAGACTGAACTTGTACGAATTCGTATGAATTAGCGCCTAAACTGACAAAACGTTAAATACTTACGTTTCCTCGTGAGATCAGGCTTGAATATCACACGGCTATCAGCCAATCAGATTCAATATATATGTATGTGGAAACCAGGATGCATTTTTTCATGCAATCCTGGTGAATAGACACTAATTAAGTTTGAAAAAAGTGATGAATGGTTATTTGTGAATAATAGATGGAATTTCCGTGGATGTACAGTTCGTCCACTTTTGATGAGTAGGTCAGCAGACTGCATCGAGACGTTCATCTGGTGATGTTTACAGCCTTCTTTCTTTAAAACACACAAACAACCTCGCCTGTTTGCTATAGTCTCATTGTCGAGACGTGTGAATCCTGCAATCAGCTTTCTAATTAGTTTCTCCTCCTGGAGTGGCCTAACGCTGATGCATTTGATGCTGGCGTCCTTGAACAGTGTGAATGATCCCTTCATATGTGCCCTATTGGAAGTTTCACATCAAATGATACGACATCAAACTATTCGCTTTACCTTTAATGCAGTAATTCACCCTCAAATGAAAATGTTGCACGAACAGATCTTCTTATAATCCATTGATCAAAGAAATGACGATGTTTCTGATGACAGTTCAAGGTGTCAAGGTCCAAAGGCATGCATTATAAAAGCAGTACATGTGATTTATACATGCCATATTCTAAAGCCTT
Organism: Danio aesculapii; assembly: GCF_903798145.1. Taxonomy (NCBI): domain Eukaryota; kingdom Metazoa; phylum Chordata; class Actinopteri; order Cypriniformes; family Danionidae; genus Danio; species Danio aesculapii. The sequence goes on along the minus strand of NC_079450.1, from coordinate 5,950,933 downwards.
TATTTATAGGAAATATTCCTTAAGCTCACATTAAAAAATGACTTTTGATTCATTCATTCATTTTCTTTTCGGCTTAGTCCCTTTATTCATCAGGGGTCACCACAGCGGAATGAACCGCCAACTTATCCCGCATATGTTTACACAGCGGATGCCCTTTCAGCCGCAACCCATCACTGAAAAAGCACCCATACACTTTTACATTCAAACACATACACTACAACCAATTTAGCTTACTAATTCACCTACAGTATAGCGCACGTGTTTGGACTGAGGGGGAAATCGGAGCACCCGGAGGAAACTCACGCGAACACAAAGAGAACATGCAAACTCTACACAGAAATGCCAACTGACCCAGTCGGGACTCGAACTAGCAACTTTCTTGCTGTGAGGCGACAATGCTAAACTCTGAGCCACCATGTAGCCCATGACTTTTGATGTTTGTTCAAACTGCTTATATAAATGAGTTTAAACCAAGCTGCAACCTGCCACTCTCTCTCGTGAAGCTGATACGGAAGTAAACAAAACTGTAATGCATCCAAATTCTGCTACTCCTAGCTCCTTAATAGAGCATATTTCGGTAACACTTTATAATAACTACACACTATAAATCATTTATTAAGCATTAGCAAATAGTGAATTCATTATCTGTTAAGCATTAACTCTACATTAATAAGCGTTAGTAAGCAGTTTATAACTGCAGCTACAAATGCTGTATTCTTGACTTATAAGCACCTATATAATGTGCTTAATAATTGTATTTTCATACTTTGTTAATGATTTATTTTTCTTACTCAATTAAGTATTGCATTATTTACAAACCAGTTGTATTTAAAAGTAGTTGAGGGTTTATAGGATCATTCAGAATGAGTTAGTAAATGATTAATAACTATTGAAATCAACGTTTATATGTCTTATTATTCAGGCATATACTAATAGTTAACTAATATGTAAATAAATGCTTTATTAACTCAACTTCATGCAATTTTGGGACCTAATCTAAAGTGAGGACTATTCATGCTTTATAAATCCCTTATAAATGACAATTAAAGGCTCAGTTAAATTTAAAGACACACAAATAAAACTGAACTTCAAATGAAATATAAATCTTTGCAACCTTATCTAAAATAAAATTACTGTACAGTTTAAACATTGCATCTTATTATATTGTTAAATTATTATATTGCTGTTGTTGTTATATCTAGTTTTATGTCGTATTTTGACACTCCTGTTATTCTGCAATGTTTAAACTTTACAGTAATTTTATTTTTTAGAAAAGATTGCAAAGATTATTGTTCATTTGATTATGAGCCTTTATTTCTCATTTATAAGGGATTTATAAAGCATAAATAGTCCTCACTTTAGATTAGGTCACAAAACTGCATGAAGTTAGTTAATACTTAATTTAGTAATGAAAATAAATCATTAATTAAGTGTGAAAATACAATTATTAAGCACATTATATAGGTGCTTATAAGTCAGGAATACATCATTTGTGCATTTGTAGCTGCAGTTATAAACTGCTTACTAACGTTTATTAATGTAAAGTTAATGCTTAACAAATAATGAATTCACTAGATGCTAATGCTTAATAAATGATTTATAGTGTGTAGTTATTATAAAGTGTTACCCATATTTCTAATGACCCCAATGTTAAAATGGCTAACTTTACAGCAGAAAAAAGGGTTCACAGCCTGGTACACAAAACTATTTTGGTGAATATAGCTAATATTCCAGTGGTGGAAAGAGTAGTGAAAAATCATCCTCAAGTTAAAGTACCTTGCCAAAAAATGTAGTGCAAGTAGAGTAAAAGTATCTGTTGTAAATATTACTCACAGTATGAGTAAAAAGTAGACCTTTTAAAAGTACTCAAGAGTAGTGAGTATTACGCTGTTAAAAGCTGATGCATTTACATGTAATCTGTGGATGTGTGTAAACGTAACATTCTGTAGTGCATTTAGTTATTGCCCAGAAGGCACACAACGTCATAAGACGTTAATATTAGGTTAAATTTAGGTTGTGATGTCTGGTGACCAAAATTCCATGTTTAGTCAGTGTCTAAGGACAACGTTATTTTGATGTACAATAACAACATCAAATGACGTTGATATTTGGTTGATTTTAGGTTGTGTTAAAAGTGACCAAAATCCAACGTCGAGCCAACATCTCAAACCAACGTCATATTGACGTTCAAATACTGACATTTATTCGTCAGGTATTGCAACCAAAATCCAACATCTGACAGACATCATAGTGGTAACGTCCACACAATGTCAATCTGTAACATCATTAGTCGTTGATTTTAGGTTTGACATTAATGTCGGCCTGATGTTGGGTTCTGATGTCAACCTGATTTTCATTTCCAAACAAAATGCAACGTCCCCACGACGTTAGTGAAAAACATCAATCTGATGTCATGTTGACGTCCTGTGCCTGCTGGGTCTTTAAGAGCCATTTCGGTCATCACACAGTAAACATCTGTCATCTTCTCATCAGAGACATGCATCTAAACAGTCTCTGGGTCAATACATGTAAATCTTCTTGGACATCTTTATTGCTTTCAAACAGTTTGCTGCAATTATAAATCGCCCATGTCTTGAGGTAAATCATTATGATGCGATTTTTCTGCTATGTGTGATTTGATTAGACAGGAATCACAGGATAGATTTTTCTAATCCCCATAGACAAGAAAAAAATTAAGTGGTGACTGCAGGTTGAAGGAAAGTAAAAGTACAGATACAGCATTAAAAATGTATTCAAGGAAAAGTAAACGTAACTACTTAGTAAATTCTGAGAAAAACTAATCAATTACAGTCATTTGAGTATTTGTAATTTGTTACTTTACACCACTGGATATTACCCTTCATGACAACTATGTGAATGTTTTATAACTCATCCTTTTCAATTATATTAATTTTTATTAAGTCTGCATAATTAAGGGCGTGGCAACTTGAGTGACAGCTAGGTCTTGTTGGTCGCCGTCACTTCACCTCGCTGATTCCGGCTGATTAGCCGCTGAACTCTGCCTTTTGGAACGGTTTTTTCCTACAATTATCAGATAATAAGGCATGCTGTGTGCACTTTATTGTGCTCACAAACCATTAAAGTGGCCTCCATTTCCCAGGTGAGTCAAATTATACACTAATACCATATCTATAGATATATTTGTTTTATTTAAGATCCTTTATCATTTATAATTTTCTTTAGACCTGTTATGCACTCCAGAATCTGACAGATTGATTATCTGTAGGCTCTAGAACAGTCATCTGAAGTGTTGTCATACAGTGTTATGTCTTGATTTCATCAATAGCCTTGCATTTACTAACACAGACTATAATTGATGAATTTGGGTGTTATACGTGTTTTCATCCTGTAGAAAAACATCATAAGAACAAAGCTTAGTGGCTCAATGTGTTACAACAGTGTTTTTAAAAGACTAAACACTTTATTTATATAGTGTACAACTAAGCACATGTGGTCAGAACACAAACAAGTCGCAGGTAATGAAGTATTAAGCGTTTCTCCTAAAGAAAAGCCCGTCTAAGCAAAATGCTAGCAGGGCATCTGTAGGTCATGCTCTGCCTCTTTGCCCGTTTGTGGTTATCTCCGGTCGGTGCGATGACACACGAACAAAAAGGCAACTGTTGGCCATGCCCACTTGTAACTTCATTTGCGCTTTTCAGAACCTATGGTTGACGTCACTGATCCTACGTCCATATTTTACAGTGTATAGTTAAAACAATTTAATTCTTAAGATTTTTTTGGGACAATTTAATTGTTTGTATTGGGACAACATAAAGGAATTGTGTGGTTTTTACGGTAATTCATTGCATTTGAACTGGTTCATTGGATTTGGACATATACAAGACCAGTTTTGAAATTAAATGCTTATT
>NC_079450.1:5942124-5946543 GCF_903798145.1 Danio aesculapii | reverse complement strand
GACTTTTATGCTACTTTTTGCCTCTTATGGAGCTTGACGGTGCAAATCAGCATCCATTTTCACTGCATGGAAAACATTATCTTGAAAACTCTGCCCGACATCTGCTGCATTTCATGGAAACAACTAAATAATCTGGGGTCAGAGAGACACAGGGTAAACAAATAGTCATTTTCCTTGAGCAAACAAGGCATCCGCATCCTTATGGGACTGAAAGCAGGGACTGATGCAGTGTATGTATAGTTGAAGTCAGAATTATTAGCCCTCCTGCATTATTAGTATATTTCTTCCCCACATTCTGTTTAACAATTAAGATTTTTTTCAACACATTTCTAAACATAATAGTTTAAATAACTCATTTCTAATGACTGATTTATTTTATCTTATAAGAATTAACTATGTTAATTAGGTTAAAGTTAGGGTAATTAGGAAAGCCATTATATAACAGTGGTTTGTTCTGTAGGCTCGAAACAATATTGCTTAAGGAAGCTAATAATATTGACCTTAAAATGTTTTTTTTTTTTTTTTAATAAAACTGCTTTCATTCTAGCCGAAATAAAGCAAATAAAAATTTCTCCAGAAGAAAAAATATTATAGGAAATACTGTGAAAAATCCCTTTCAACAGTTTAACAGGGTGTAAAAATCTTGATGGTTCTTTGGGTCTCTTCTATCAAATCTGAGCTTTATTTTGTATTTTCCATTGAATTTAAGTCAGGTGATTGGCTAGGCCATTCTACAGCTTTATTTTCTTTCTCTGAAAGCATTTGACAGTCTCCTTGGCTGTGTTTTGGATCATTGTCTTGCTGAAATGTCCACCCTGCTTTCATCTTCATCCTCCTGCTAATGTAGATGTTGGACTGAATCAGCTGATAATCAGTTACACTGATGAAGGGGAGAGGGTTGCTGATGAACTCATGAGACAAGATGGCGGCGCGGTCACATCGCGAGGCTCAGCGTCTCTCCAGTTTCTGCAATTTTGCAGTATTATTCCTGCTCATTTCGTGTCTGTTCGTGCAGAATAGCAGTGCCTTTACATTGTACACCTGACTGGAGATCTTGGATATTGGTTTGTGCAATCCGGACAGTTTTATTAACAATCTTCGACTCATCCCTGAGATCGCCAGAACACCCGGGCCTGAGCGCCCTACCCGGCTGGGTGGAAGTGCTCGAAGGCGGCGTAGAGAACGTAAACAAAGACGGGGGAAGTGCAGCGGGCTAAGAGCTAAGCTAAAGCTAACACCACACCCGCTCTCTTTACCCAGCATCTTTCTCGCCAATGTACGGTCACTAGTGAACAAAATGCATGAGATTCGACTGCACATCAACCACAGCAACAGATTATGGAACTGTAATGTCATGATTTTCACAGAAACATGGCTAAACAGCGGGATACCAGACAACGCTATATCGCTAACGGAGCATCAAACATTCCGAGCAGACAGAATGGCGGATGACTCCGGTAAGACCAGAGGCGGAGGATTATGCATTTATATTAACAAAGCTTGGTGCACAAACTCTGTCGTCGTTGGGAGACATTGTTCTGCTAACCTGGAATTTCTAATGGTTAAATGTAGACTGTTTTATCTGCCACGGGAGTTCACCTTCACCATAATAACTGCCGCTTATATCCCTCCCGACGCTGATGCCAAGCTTGCTATGAATGAACTTTATGCAGCCATCAGCAAACAACAGACTGCTCACCCGGAGGCTGCTTTCATTGTTGCGGGGGATTTTAATCACTCAGACTTAAAGACAGTGCTCCCCAAATTCCATCAAAACATTTTCTGCCACACAAGGGGAAACAAAACTTTAGACCAAGTTTACACAAACATGGCTGAAGCATACACTGTGACCCCCCCCTCCCCCACTTGGGTCAATCAGATCACCTTTCTTTGTTTCTCACCCCCAAGTACTCACCCCTCATCAACCGTGTGAAGCCATCAGCAAGGACCATCAAAGTGTGGCCAGCGGGGGTGGACTCCACACTCCAGGACAGGTTTGAACACACAGACTGGAGTATTTTTTGCCATTAGGTGCCACGCCTCCTTTTTTAAATCGTACAATTTCGTACGACTGAACTCAAATGAATTCGTACGAATTAGCCACTAATACTTACCTTTTCTTGTGAAATCAGGCTGGAATAACACTGTTGAGAACTGGGTTTGGGAACAAATGAATTGCTGAATGATTCATATGGGAGTCGCTGGGATAATTAGGTAAAAATAAATGCATATAATACGACGATGAAAGTGTTTTTTGACCTTGCATGCATATTAGCCTGTTTTTGGAGACCCTTAAAACCAAAATATGACCCTTTTTTAATGTATAAAAGGGGCTCTTTAACTAATTTGCAGGTGTCACGAAGCTGGTATGAATATGTGAGAGACTCGCAGAGCTTCTGGCAGAAGTCATACAGTTGAATGTGACACTAGATAGTGGTGATCGCTCCACTCGCATCACAGCAGCTCAAACACTGGATATACAATGGTTGCAACAAAGAGAGCAACACTCACACCAATAAACTGTAGAAACAGAGGCTGCAGCACATCTGTGTGTATTTTAGCTGCTGTGACGTGAGCGCAGTGATAAATAAACAAACAAGCGCATAAACAAACACTTGTGGTCGGTTCATGAGATCGGCCTGATTGGCGAGTACCTATCAAGTCATGAAATGTGATTATCAGCCGATATCGATCTCTGGCCGATTGATCGGAGAATCCCTAATATATGTTTAGTTTTATTTGAGTATTTCTAACAAATGTAAAAATTCTGTTTAACTTTATTACAGTTTACCACTTCAGTTTATACTTATTTGGTTAATTTGGCTGTTCGAGTGTTGTCCTGCGAGCTGTGCGCTGTTATTTGTGTGACGGAGAGTCTGCTCAGTCTCAGGATTTGCCTGTAGATGTTGGCTCTCCTGCAATCCGCTTAAGGATGTTGTTGGAAGGATGTTGGTAATTCGTTTATCTAATCTGGGGTTGATCTTAATGGACTGGAGCTTATTAAGCTTGTGGATGAGCCCATCAAGTGTCCATTAACTTGACAGTCTCTGATTGCACTTAGAGGTTGGAGAGACACTCGGAGCGATGACAAACACAACACAACACCTGATGAAGGAGATCACACAATAAATAAATAAATAAATAAATAAACAATAAATAAACATGCGCAGTAGATATTTATTTGCATCTTGTTGCACAAAGCTGGTTTGGGTTTTTATTGGTAAGCTTGTGTTTGTTGAGTTTTTGGGCTCAAGAATGTGGGTTGGTTTTGATCTGGATTTGTTGCCATGGTAACGATTGCTATATTGCTATGCTGCTCTGGAACTGGTTTTATTCTGGGTTAGAGACCGCAAAGAAAATTTGGACCAATCAGCTGTGGGGTAGAGTGACATCATAAAACTACTTTCCGGCCCAGAGCATCTTTGTTTGCTCCAAATTAAACTCTTTTAATGGTGGTTTACTGCGCAATGTACATTTAATTTTTTTTTCCGAAATCTTTGAACAGAAAGCTTTCTTATTATTTTATAAATAAACAGTAAAAATAAAATAAAATTAAATAAAATAAAATAAAATAAAATAAAATAAAATTAAATTAAATTAAATTAAATTAAATTAAATTAAATTAAATTAAATTAAATTAAATTAAATTAAATTAAATTAAATTAAATTAAATTAAATTAAATTAAATTAAATTAAATTAAATTAAATTAAATTGAATTAAATTAAATTAAATTAAGTAATAAAATAATTTACAATATCAGTCCAAAAAATGTTTATCCCAAATTTATATGTTAGGGACATTTATTTAATAAAAAAGAATAAAAAAAGCAACATGAGCAATTGCTTTTGGATGGATAAACTATTAAAAAATATATATATTTTATATATATTTTAAGAGTTTTCAATTGGAAATTTTCTAGGATTGCCAAAATTGCCACAAAATTTTTGTTTTTGTCCAGGCACTAAACATTAATATACAAATCAAAACTCAAACGACAACCTAAAATCCCTAAAATCATTGGAATGTTTGAAAAAAAAAAAACAATTTATATATATATATATAAGATTTTTATATTATATATTTTTAATTGCATGTAAAGTTGACCTACACTTATTATTATTATTATTATTATTATTATTATTATTATTATTATTATTATTATTATTATTATTATTATTTTTTTTTTTTTTTTTTATTTGCCCTTTCAGACATTTTTGACACACACTAATTCTAGGAACTAAACTAGAATATATATATTAATTTAACAATCAAATCATTTACAGATGAACACAATTCAAAACAACCTGAAATCATTGGGATATTTAGATGGATAATAAATAAATAAAAAGAATATACAATATAATATATATACTATATACATTTTTCAATAGGATATTTTAAAGGAAACGATCAAATTG
>NC_079450.1:5907124-5932124 GCF_903798145.1 Danio aesculapii | reverse complement strand
ATGTAGACATGGCCTGAGATGCACCCATGGTTTTGTGTCAGCTCTGTACTATAAACAATGACAGCCAAGAGACTAAAGTGACGTCTTTGAGCAGGTCTGAGGCAAAGCTAAAGCTGAGCTGCATGTTGGCATGTTGGTCTCCATCTGACTCCAGCTGGCGGACATGTTTCCTCACAAGAGGCTTACAATGTGCTGTACAGCGTCCGGGCCCTTAATTGGGTGTAACAGGACAGATTGGGCATAGACGCAGGCCTGTCCCGCTGTACGCCAGATACAGGTGTACACCATGCCCGCAGGCCACTACTTAGATGTGCAGGTCATTTTCCACATGTCAGGATTTGGGCATACAAGTTTTCAAGGCGCTGGTCTTCAGTTAAGTAGCCCGGAGGGATGTTGTTATGGCTCACTTTCTGAACACATGAAATGGGGAAAGAGAGAGAGGGGGGAGAAAAATAGACTGAGGCAGCTTTCACTGGGAATCTATTGGTGGAAACTGAGTTTGGTTTGCTGGTGTATTTTGGTTTGCTTGGTTGCAGTTTTTTTTGCACGCATGCAGTAGTTGTGTTTGGTATTTGATCATAGTTGCAAAAATAATATTTGATATATTTTTCGTACTCGTCATTATTTGAACATCATAGATGTTTCTGATACCAAGGGAATATTTAAATAATAACTGCATATTGCCCATCATTAGTTACTGTACATTGTGGCAAGCAAACATTATGAATAATTGGTTTCAGTTATAAATTATAAGTCAGTGGATATTTATGACACGTTAACCCTTGAATGGCTTCAATGCACTTTTTTATTCGTAATGCACTTAAATAAATAAATAAACACAAATAAATAATGTATTAACACAAATAAATAAACAATGTATCAACACAAATAAATAAATAAATAATATATAAACACAAATAAATAAATAAATAGATAAATAAATAAATATTGTATAAATATAAATAAATGAATAAAAAAGTTATAAACATAAATAAATAAATAATATACAAACACAAATAAATAAGAAAAATAAATAAATATTGTATAAACATAAATAAATGAATAAACAATTTATAAACATAAATAAATAAATAATATACAAACACAAATAAATAAATAAACACAAATAGTTAAATAAACTCAAATAAATGAATAAATATGGTATAAACACAAATAAATATAAATAAATAAATATTGTATAAACACAAATAAATAAATAATAAATAAACACAATAAATAATTAAATAACTCAAATAAATAAATATTGTATAAACAAATAAATATAAATAAATAAATATTGTATAAACACAAATAAATAAATAAACACAAATAAATAATTAAATAAACTCAAATAAATAAATATTGTATAAACACAAATAAATATAAATAAATAATGAAATTATGTATAACACAAATAAATGAATAACTAAATAAACACAAATAAATAAACAAACACAATAAATGAATAATGTATAAAGACTTGCAATTTTGGTTGCAATTTTTATTACCATCGTTGCTATTGGTGCATTCTGAACCCAAAAACATTACCTCAGAGATTAATTTCATGAACAAAAACAAATGAGGAGCCAGTAATTAAATGGGATATTTTGAAGAATCACTGAAACTGTCTGCCCTAAAAAACAAAAACACATACGCATACCAGCACTAAAAATATCTTCAAAGGTTTTTGACTGAATTTGAACTGTTTTGATGTCAGTTTTTGTACTCGTGTTGAAGAAGAAAGAAAATGGTTACAACACCAAATAAAACTCAATAAAAAAATAAGAACATTTGAACAATATCTTTGCCAGACAGGTGTGTAAAATAAATACATAAAACAGGAATATGTTAGAGCTTCAGGCATAGTCCAGTTGATTTAAATTATTCAAATATATTTATACTAAGATTTACATTCGTTCATTTATTCATTTTCCTTCAGCTTAGTCCCTTTATTTATCAGGGTCGCCACAGCAGAATGAACAGAACGACTAAAAATGTCATTCAATGTAGATTGTCAAAAATAATGTTATTTTTTTCTGAAAGTATGTTATTGTGCTCATGCTAATGTTATTATTTATAAACAAACAAACACATAAAACACACTAATAAAATAAACTAATAAATAAAATACACACCCAGAAATACTCAATTACAAAATATTGTTGCAATTATTGGAAATATTTGTTTTATGCAATTTTTTATACATATTATCATGTAAATATATATTGTATAAATATAAAATACATAAATAAAATAAATTAATTTTTAAATGCCTTTTTAATTTTTTATGAGTAGCTTGCGTTTAACCAGTGCTGATATAAAGCCATATTACACTGCTGCCAGTGTAATATTGCGTTTATACAACAGTTTGACGGCATAATCGTGTATATATATATATATATATATATATATATATATATATATATATATATATATATAGTTGAAGTCAGAATTATTAGCCCCCCCGTTTATTTTTCCCCAATGTTTCAACACATTTCTAATCATACTAGTTTTTAATAACTCATTTCTGTTATTATCATTTGTGTATATATATGTGTATATATATATGTATGTATATATAGTATGTATATATATGTATATATATATATATATATATAAATCAAACACAGAGAGTCTAAAAACCCTTTTGTAAGAGGAACTACTTTCTTCCGCCATTCATTCACATCTGCAGCTGACGTCAGAACAGCAGAAACCATTACTAATTCACCAACGTCACTTTAGAGCTAGTGTTTGAATGATTCTCTAGCGTGATGTCTAAAATGATGACAAAACAACTGATTTTGCTGACATTTTAAGATTATAAAGGCTCGTACACACTGGGATGCTTTTCGTTTGCGTTTTTCGGCAGGTTTTCGAGACGTTTTTCTGGATTCAAACCCAAGCAATTTTCACTGGCGTCGAGCAGAAGAGTATGCAAAATCACTCCATTGACGTGAGATGGCGCTACACACACTTCAAGCTTCTGACACCCGCTTGTAACTCAGAAGAAGAAGCAAAAGTTGACATGCTTGTTGTTAATGGATAGTTCAAGTAGCAGCTGCAGCTCTAGCGATGAAGAAATGATTATTGTTCACCAGTGCAATAAGCAGCTCCATGTTCATATCGCCTCTGGGTATCTTTCTTCAATGTGCGCTCGCATTGACAGTTTTGCGCTTGAGCGCCTCCAAGTTCTGTTTACTGTAACTTCAGCAGCTCCGTGCATGTCAACAAAAGTGCCAATCTGATTGGTGGAGGAGGTTTGACGTGGCGCATCAAAACCAAAAAATGAGCATGAGGCGTTTTTTTTTAATGACGCTTTACGCCTGGGGTTTTTGCGCGTTGGTGTACACGATACATTGACGCCCTTTGTTAGGTCACAAGGCGTTAAACGTCAACGGAAGACGTGAGGCAAAAAATCGTCTCAGTGTTCACAGGCCTTAAGGCTGAACGTGACATGAAATGCCATCAGTCTACAGAGATATTTCTTACAGTGTTACAGGTCTGCAGCATTCCTCTGTTGCAATCGTGATATCACAATAATTAACTCCGAAAAAAGGCAGCGCAATCACTACCAGACTGCTGTTGTGTTTGCGATAAGGAAAACGCTAAACATATACAGGCGTTTCTTCTTTCTTTCTGCCAACATAACACCATTCCTGATATGCGAGTCCCATCTCACACCTCTATACACTTACAATTATATGGTATAAATCGGTATAAATACAGCACTACAAACATACAAAAGAGAAGAGAGATCAACTTAGAATATCACTTACCAGCATACCTGCCAACATTTCTCTCAGAAAATTCCGGGAGACCAGGGGGAGGGGGTGTTTAGAGGTAGACATGGGCCGGTATAAGATTCTGACAGTATGATAACCTTGGATAAAAATATCATGGTATCACGGTATTATAATTTACTGCTGGGGTAAACACACACAAAAAAATCCCTTTGAAAACAATATATTTAATTTATTTTGAAAGATTTAAACATTTTGGAGCAGTAACATGTCAGGCTAAATAATGAAAATGATCATTGACTTGTGCTGTCTTCATTAGTTTTCAAAAACACTGATTCTTTACAATTAAAACTGCATCTTTGGATTCTTTTCTGCTGGAGAGACGGTTGTCCTAAAAACCAAAACAAAAAAACACCAAATAAAGAAAATCTTACACTACCCTTAGGAACGGTATAACAGAAAGTTTTGGCAGCTTTAAACCTTGACCTTTCTAACCGCAGTATACCTTGAAAACGGTTATCGTCCTATGCCTGCTCCGAATAACACTGTTGAGAACCGGATAGAAAATTACTGTACTGTGGTGTTAGTAACTGTATTTGGGCAATTTTGTGGTTTTGGGCAGCTGCTGTGATCTGATACTGTACCAAAGTTGGTGACCCAGAGGTATTACAGACTGCCCCCCGGACTGGGGGACTGGGGGGTTCAAATTACGGGAGTTTTCCAGGGGAAATGACAAAATGGTATGGTTGCGGGACATTGGTCTGAAATACCGGAGACTCCCGGGAAATACAGGAGTGTTGACAGGTATGCTTACCAGTCTAATAATGTTTTGATCATCTGTAGTTAGAAATTAGGCTGTTTTAATCCTCTAAGGGCTTGTTATGCGGCCCTGTTGCCATCTTGTGGATAGACAACATCAACCGTCTTTAGAGAGCTCAGTATGGCAGGTTAATCTCAGAAATTATATATATTTAAAAAAGGCAGTTTCCTTATAAAAAAACTGCACAGTTGCAATCTAAACAATTATATTCTCCACTAAAAAAGCCTCAATGTACATTGTTTTCCAACAGCAGCAATATTTGATAAACTGTAGAGTGTCCTATGCTTGTTGCTGTATGTGGCGAGTAATACACAAGGGTGAAGGGTTAAGAGGCTGGACCACGGCTGTTATTGCAGAATATCGAACACAATCTCGCAGCAATTCGTAACTTTTTGATTTAGTGGCTGATTCGTATTAATTCGTACGATCTAATTTGTATAATTTAATACGATTTGCTCATCACCCAATGACAGTTGGGGTGAGGGGTGGGGTTTGGTGCCACACCTCCTTTTTAAAATCAGATATTTTCGTACGACTGAACTTGTACGAATTCGTATGAATTAGCGCCTAAACTGACAAAACGTTAAATACTTACGTTTCCTCGTGAGATCAGGCTTGAATATCACACGGCTATCAGCCAATCAGATTCAATATATATGTATGTGGAAACCAGGATGCATTTTTTCATGCAATCCTGGTGAATAGACACTAATTAAGTTTGAAAAAAGTGATGAATGGTTATTTGTGAATAATAGATGGAATTTCCGTGGATGTACAGTTCGTCCACTTTTGATGAGTAGGTCAGCAGACTGCATCGAGACGTTCATCTGGTGATGTTTACAGCCTTCTTTCTTTAAAACACACAAACAACCTCGCCTGTTTGCTATAGTCTCATTGTCGAGACGTGTGAATCCTGCAATCAGCTTTCTAATTAGTTTCTCCTCCTGGAGTGGCCTAACGCTGATGCATTTGATGCTGGCGTCCTTGAACAGTGTGAATGATCCCTTCATATATGCCCTATTGGAAGTTTCACATCAAATGATACGACATCAAACTATTCGCTTTACCTTTAATGCAGTAATTCACCCTCAAATGAAAATGTTGCACGAACAGATCTTCTTATAATCCATTGATCAAAGAAATGACGATGTTTCTGATGACAGTTCAAGGTGTCAAGGTCCAAAGGCATGCATTATAAAAGGAGTACATGTGATTTATACACACCATATTCTAAAGCCTTTATTTATAGGAAATCTTCCTTAAGCTCACAAGGACTTTTGATTCATTCATTCATTTTCTTTTCGGCTTAGTCCCTTTATTCATCAGGGGTCACCACAGCGGAATGAACCGCCAACTTATCCCGCATATGTTTACACAGCGGATGCCCTTTCAGCCGCAACCCATCACTGAAAAAGCACCCATACACTTTTACATTCAAACACATACACTACAACCAATTTAGCTTACTAATTCACCTACAGTATAGCGCACGTGTTTGGACTGAGGGGGAAATCGGAGCACCCGGAGGAAACTCACGCGAACACAAAGAGAACATGCAAACTCTACACAGAAATGCCAACTGACCCAGTCGGGACTCGAACTAGCAACTTTCTTGCTGTGAGGCGACAATGCTAAACTCTGAGCCACCATGTAGCACATGACTTTTGATGTTTGTTCAAATTGCTTATATAAATGAGTTTAAACCAAGCTGCAACCTGCCACTCTCTCTCGTGAAGCTGATACGGAAGTAAACAAAACTGTAATGCATCCAAATTCTGCTACTCCTGGCTCCATAATAGAGCATATTTCGGTAACACTTTATAATAACTACACACTTTAAATCATTTATTAAGCATTAGCAAATAGTGAATTCATTATCTGTTAAGCATTAACTCTACATTAATAAGTGTTAGTAAGCAGTTTATAACTGCAGCTACAAATGCTGTATTCTTGACTTATAAGCACCTATATAATGTGCTTAATAATTGTATTTTCATACTTTGTTACTGATTTTTTTTCATTACTAAATTAAGTATTGCATTATTGCAAACCAGTTGTATTTAAAAGTAGTTGAGGGTTATAGGGTCATTCAGAATGAGTTAGTAAATGATTAATAAACTATTGAAATCAACGTTTATATGTCTTATTATTCAGGCATATACAATAGTTAACTAATATGTAAATAAATGCTTTATTAACTCAACTTCATGCATTTTGGGACCTAATCTAAAGTGAGGACTATTCATGCTTTATAAATCCCTTATAAATGACAATTAAAGGCTCAGTTAAATTTAAAGACACACAAATAAAACTGTACTTCAAATGAAAATAAATCTTTGCAACCTTATCTAAAATAAAATACTGTACAGTTTAAACATTGCATCTTATTATTGTTAAATTATTATATTGCTGTTGTTGTTTTATCCAGTTATGTTGTATTTTGACACTCCTGTTTAAACTTTACAGTAATTTTATTTTTAGAAAAGATTGCAAAGATTATTGTTCATTTGATCTGAGCCTTTATTGTCATTTATAAGGGATTTATAAAGCATAAATAGTCCTCACTTTAGATTAGGTCACAAAACTGCATGAAGTTGAGTTAATACTTAATTTAGTAATGAAAATAAATCATTAATTAAGTGTGAAAATACAATTATTAAGCACATTATATAGGTGCTTATAAGTCAGGAATACATCATTTGTGCAGCTGCAGTTATAAACTGCTTACTAACGTTTATTAATGTAGAGTTAATGCTTAACAAATAATGAATTCACTAGATGCAATGCTTAATAAATGATTTATAGTGTGTAGTTATTATAAAGTGTTACCCATATTTCTAATGACCCCAATGTTAAAATGGCTAACTTTACAGCAGAAAAAAGGTGTTTACAGCCTGGTACACAAAACTATTTTGGTGAATATAGCTAATATTACCAGTGGTGGAAAGAGTAGTGAAAAATCATCCTCAAGTTAAAGTACCTTGCCAAAAAAATGTAGTGCAAGTAGAGTAAAAGTATCTGTTGTAAATATTACTCACAGTATGAGTAAAAAGTAGACCTTTCAAAAGTACTCAAGAGTAGTGAGTATTACGCTGTTAAAAGCTGATGCATTTACATGTAATCTGTGGATGTGTGTAAACGTAACATTCTGTAGTGCATTTAGTTATTGCCCAGCAGGCACACAATGTCATAAGATGTTAATATTATGTTAGATTTAGGTTGTGATGTCAGGTAACCAAAATTCCATGTTTGTCAGTGTCTAAGGACAGCGTTATTTTGATGTACAATAACAACATCAAATGACTTTGATATTTGGTTGATTTTAGGTTGTGTTAGAAAGTGACCAAAATCCAACGTCGAGCCAACATCTTAAACCAACGTCATATTGACGTCAAATACTGACATTTATTCGTCAGGTGTTGCAACCAAAATCCAACATCTGACAGACATCATAGTGGTAACGTCCACACAATGTCAAGCTGTAACATCATTAGTCGTTGATTTTAGGTTTGACATTAATGTTGACCTGATGTTGGGTTCTGATATCAACCTGATTTTCATTTCCAAACAAAATGCAACGTCTCCACGACGTTAGTGTAAAACATCAATCTAACGTCATGTTGACGTCCTGTGCCTGCTGGGTCTTTAAGAACCATTTCGGTCATCATACAGTAAACATCTGTCATTTCTCATCAGTGACATGCATCTAAACAGTCTCTGGGTCAATACATGTAAATCTTCTTGGACACTTTTATTGCTTTCAAACAGTT
This sequence comes from Danio aesculapii, assembly GCF_903798145.1. Classification (NCBI taxonomy): domain Eukaryota; kingdom Metazoa; phylum Chordata; class Actinopteri; order Cypriniformes; family Danionidae; genus Danio; species Danio aesculapii. The sequence continues at coordinate 5,923,794 of NC_079450.1, read as the reverse complement.
TGCTGCGATTATAAATCGCCCATGTCTTGAGGTAGATCATTATGATGCGATTTTTCTTCTATGTGTGATTTGATTGGACAGGAATCACAGGATAGATTTTTCTAATCCCCATAGACAAGAAAAAAATAAAGTGGTGACTGCAGGTTAAGGAAAGTAGTGGAGTAAAAGTACAGATACAGCACTAAAAATTTACTCAAGGGAAAGTAAAAGTAACTACTTAGTAAATACAATTTCTGAGAAAAAACTAATCAATTACAGTCATTTGAGTATTTGTAATAGTTACTTTACACCACTGGATATTACCCTTCATGACAACTATGTGAATGTTTTTATAACTCATCCGTTTCAATTATATTAATTTTTATTAAGTCTGCATAATTGAGGGCGTGGCCACTTGAGTGACAGCTAGGTCTCATTGGTCGCCGTCACTTCACCTCAGCTGATTCCAGCTGATTAGCCGCTGAACGCTGAACTGTGTATGGCATTACACAGTCAGCTGCCTTTTAGAATTATTTTTCCTACAATTATCAGATAATATGGCATGCTGTGTGCACTTTATTGTGCTCACACACCATTAAAGTGGCCTCCATTTCCCAGGTGAGTCAAATTATACACTAATACCATATCTATAGATATATTTGTTTTATTTAAGATCATTTATCATTTATAATGTTCTTTAGACCTGTAATGCACTCAAGAATCTGACAGATTGATCATCTGTAGGCTCTAGAACAGTCATCTGAAGTGTTGTCATACAGTGTTACGTCTTGATTTCATCAATAGCCTTGCATTTACGAACACAGACTATATTTGATGGGTGATATCCGTGTTTTCATCCTGTAGAAAAACATCATAAGAACAAAGCTTAGTGGCTCAATGTATTACTACAGTGTTTTTAAAAGACTAAACACTTTATTGATATAGTGTACAGCCAAGCACATGTGGTCAGAACACAAACAAGTCGCAGGTAATGAAGTATTAACCTAAGTTATTCTCCTAAAGAAAAGCCTGTCTAAGCAAAATGCCAGCAGGCATCTGTAGGTCACACTCTGACTCTTTGCCCGTTTTTTGGATACCTCCGGTTGGTGCGATGACACACGAACAAAAAGGCAACTGTTGATCATGCCCACTTGTAACCTTATTTGCGCTTTTCAGAAACCTATGGTTTACGTCACTGATGCCACGTCCATATTTTTACAGTGTATACTAAAAACAATTAAATCCTTAAGATTTTTTGGGGAAATTTAATTGTTTTGTATTGGGACAACATAAAGGAATTGTGTGGTTTTTACGGTAATTCATTGCATTTGTACTGGTTAATCGGATTTGGACATATACAAGACCAGTTTTGAAATTAAATGCATTATTGGTAACACTAGTTTAGATCACAATTCATGCTATTAACTACTGGCTTATTATCTGCCTGTTATTAAGATATTAATTGTTTACTAGTACTTATAAAATATGATGTTATTTTGCATCCCTAACCCTACCCAAACCTAAACCCTACTTGTACCTTAACTATTAATAACCAGAAAATTTGCAGTTTATTAAGATAGTAGTATTCAATTCAATTCACCTTTATTTGTATAGCGCTTTTACAATGTAGATTGTGTCAAAGCAGCTTCACATAAAAGATCATAGTAAATTGGAACAGTGTAGTTCAGTTTTTAGTGTGTAAGTTCAGTTCAGTTTAGCTCAGTTCAGTGTGGTTTAATAATCACTACTGAGAGTCCAAACACTGAAGAGCAAGAAGCTGGAAAGCTGGAAGCTGGCCTCAGCGAAGATTCGTCTGTCCCTGGAGCGTCACAGGAATCAGTCTCATGTTCTCCACTCCTCCATGACCACCACAGAAGCTGCTCAGGAGACGGCCTGGTCCAGGATTATGGAAACCTTGGGATCATCTCGTCGTTGGTCTTGGATCGAATCAGTGACTCTGCATAGTCTGAGGGCCTCGGGAAGAGTATCCCCAGGTGGAAATGGAATAATGAAAATAATTAGCGTAGCTGCTGTTCATAGTGTATATAAACAAGGTGCAGAAACATGTGTGACAGCCCGCTAAGTGGTGCACTGAGTGTATGCTTTACTGAACAGATAGGTCTTTAATCTAGTTTTGAATGGGAGAGTGTGTCTGAGCCTCGGACGTTATCAGGAAGGCTATTCCAGAGTTTAGGAACCATAAATGAGAAGGCTCGACCTCCTTTACTCGACTTTGCTAATCTAAGTACTACCAGAAGCCTTAAGTTTTGAGATCTTAAAGAGCGAATTGGATTGTAGCGAGACAGAAGGTTGGTTAGATAAACAGTAGCTAGATTATTTAAAGCTTTGTAGGTAAGAAGCAATAAATAAAATTGGGGTGTATTAGTTAATGATTTGGTAATACTGTAAATTTTGACCTAAACTAAAGTGTTACCACATAGTTTTGTGTTGTTATGCCTAATTATTGAATATGAGGAATGTATGAGTTGATAAAATTGTATTTGTATAGTTTGTGTTTTGATTTTGGTTTTAGTTTTTGTTGTGTTTTTGTGATATTTATAAAAAGTACATATTTTTATGTCTAGAGTAGATTACAGTCTGTTTTTTTCAATAAATTAATATATGTTTATATAAAAACAATCATATATTAAATATTCATCAAATATCAATATTTAACAGGTATATAAACATGCAAAGAAGACGTCAATTATGAAGAAATTGTTTTTGCACTTCATCACATGTTGTAACCACATGCTTGGACCACAGAATAATGCCACGGTCACACTAGAGCTTGGGCATGCAAAATTCTATCGTATGGCGCTGTAAAAACGGGCGGGATTAAACAAGATGATCAGACAATATAAAGCAAGCAATTGGACACAGTTCTGTCCGGAGAAGTCATGTTTTGATCTTCGATTGGTCTCACGCAATCAAGTGATTTCGCAGGTCAGAGTTCACCAAGCTTGAACATTCCAATGCAGTGAAATGCCGGTCTGTCGCATCCGTATGCATATAAATGGAAGTTTGGGGCGAAAAGTGCAGTGTGACCGCAGCTTCAGTCATATTGTGTAAATAAATGAGTATGCATGATATGAAAGCTGAATAAATAAGCTTTCCTTTGATGTATACTTTATTAGGATTGAACAATATTTGGCTGACATACAACTATTCATATATCTGGAATCTGGAGAGTTAAAAAAAATCACATTACTATTCAAACTTTTTTTTTTCAAATATATTATGGTAAAAAAAATATATATTTATGGTATAACGCTTAAAATAACACTTTAGTTTAAAGCTTCAAGACACCCTCGAGTAGCTTTAGCTCCTGTCAGCTTTAAGTGTCGGGAAAACTGGTTAATTTTGAGTTTTTGTCAGCTAATTTCACCTTACGGGTTTAAAATCATCATAGGGGCGGGATCAAAATCGGTGACGTAGACCAGTGTTTCCCAACCCTGTTCCTGAAGGCACACCAACAGTACACATTTTCAACCTCTCCCTAATCAAACACACCTGAATCAACTCATCATAACATCAGAAAAGTCCCCAAAACCTGACACGAATGGGTCAGATAAGAGAGACAAAATATGTACTGTTGGTGTGCCTCCAGGAACAGGGTTGGGAAACACTGACGTAGACGATGAGTCGGTTTCTCATTATTGATAGCAGAGTTTTCTAATCTTAAGAGAAGACCCTGCTTCTTAATTATTAATGAGAGCATGTGCTTTTCAAAGACAAGGCAGACCTGCCAAGCTGTGAGACCCGATGACTTGGTGAAACCGTGTCTGCATGGCAAGCAGTATTTAGCCGTTCATGTGTTTGTGTTCATGATCCACTGGGTTTGTTGCATGTTTCCCTGCGATTCTGTCAGGGTCAACACAGCAAAGCTGTTAGTTTGCAGCAAGCATTTTTGTCAAGAAAGCTGTATGAGAATTGGAGAAAGGCGGACTTTGTCTTTTATCAGTTGAGTTCATTACCATTCAGACACATCACCTATATCCGTGCTGCTGTGTTTGCCTATGTTTAAAATCCTCCAGATTACCGGCAGGGCTAATGGTTGGAATAGACAGGGCAAGAGACCTGCTGCACTGCTATGCACTGTGTCTGCATTCAGACCGGGAGATTCAGGGGGAGAAGTCCTCCTCATTTATAGTGTTTATATGAACATGATTATCTTTATGATGATATAACTAATTGTGGTTATGTGTATATGAATTACCAATAACAAATGTAGCAGGCATTAAATTACTGTTTATTTCTTCACGTTTTAACTTCGTAAACTATAAAATCATGCGTCTCCTCACGGTTTGTCTCACATTTTGTGAGCCAACTGACAGTTGTTGCTCCCCTCCTTCTCCTTTCTCTGCAGGCCACGCCCACTCCTCCCTCTGCTCGCAGAGCTCCACGGCCATATATAGCATTTTTTTTAAATTCTGAGGTAGACTTGAACTGAAAGTGACAATTCACACCATTTACTGCTAGCTTATTACCTGCCTATTATTTTTTAAACTGCCTAACTTATTTATTAAGTATGAGCTTATATCACTAATCAATGCCTAAAACCAACTGCTACCTTACTAACAGTTTATTAGTAGTTTATTAAGCTAAAAGCCTTCGTTAATGGTTTGTTAATAGTGTGAATTGTACATTAAATTCAAGTGCGACCAATTATTCAATGATATTTATTTAATATTCTAATATTTTTGCCATAAAAGGAAAATTGATCAGTTTGACCCATGCAATGTTTGCTTTGCTTTCACCAAAAATACCCATGCAACATTCAAGGTCACATTTGAATATGCTAAAGTGCATTTGACATTTAAATGGCCCTATTATGCTTTTCAGACATTGCCTTTCATGTGGTTTGTAATGAGGCTGCTTTTGAATGTAAAGTTTTAAAAATCAAAGTGCAAAATAAATGGAGCTTTTGTGACCCAAATGAAAGTATTGATTCTGAATTGGAAGTCGTAGGTGCGTTCACACCAGATGTGGATGAAGCATTAATCACAAGTGATTTACATGTTAAGTCAATGCAAAGATGTGATTAGACATCCTGCGGCTCCATTGCACGATTGAGGCAGCGTGAATGATGTGATTTGATTAAATAACATGGCCTGTGAGTATTTTGCGCATTTGACGCACTTAAGTGTGAGTACATCAGCTAAGAAAACATCAACTTTTGTTAATCTTAGTACTCAATGTGACTACAGAAGAGTCAAGTTTTAAATTGGAAAATGATCAAATCTCGAGATGCTAATGGTCTAATCTGATTCAATGATCTATGCTAAGCTAAGCTAATAGTGCTCCTGTCAAATCAGGAGATCGCTGAATGAATTCAAAAATGGTAAAACTTAATGGTTTAACTGTAGGGGAGCTGTTTATCTTAAATTAGAGAGTTCCTCTAAAGATCGCATTTTGAGTGAGATGCTAATGGTCTAATCAGATTCTATGATCTATGCTAAGATAAAACTAAAAGTGCTCCTTCCACACTCACAAATGGCCTGAATGGATTCAACAAAAGCTGTTTAACCCTAGAGAGATGTAATATGAGTGGAAAGTTCCTTTAAAGATAGCATTTTTGATTGAGATGCTAATGGTTTATTCCAATTCAATGTTCTATGCTAAGCTAAAAGTGCTCACGGCAGACCCGGAGATCAGCTGAATGGATTAAAAAACTCCTTTGGATTATTAAAACTCATTTGTTTAACTTTAGGGAGAAAAAAATGACATTTTTGAGTGAGATTAGGGCTGGAAAATAATTTGATGTCAATATATATCGCGATCGATGTTTTTTCATAAACGATGATATGATTTTTAAACCCATTTCCATTATTTCAATATAAATTTGCATATATGTGTATATATATATATATATATATATATATATATTATATATATATATTATATATATATATATATATATAATATATATATATATATATTACTATATATACAAAAATGGCTGTGATTTCGACGGTAAAAAACTGTAATACATAAATCCGTAACCTCGTTACGGTATGTTTCCTTAATATATACAGTGAATAACCGTAAATTGACTTTCCCAGAATTCCCTGCATGGCACATCACTTTTTATGCTTTTTGTTGACATTACTATGGATCATTTTAGTTGTTTGCCCATCAGTGATGTACATTAGAGATTTATGTTACATCTAATGTTAATAAACAATGTTTATTTCATGACTTTAATTTTATGCGTGCTACAATATTGGTGTTTAGTAGCTGTGTGAATGACACTGAGCACCTTCTATATGTTGATACACTTTTCTGGTTGTGGGAAAAGTCGTTTGTGATGAGCATCGGTTCATTATGTAACTTTCTCATCACCACCTGCATATGGGTGTTCAAAATACAGACATATTACCTCTATAAATAAATAAAATATGGTAGTTTACCATAAAAATCAGAAGTTACTTTTACGGTTTGTACCGTATTTTTAACAATAAAGTACTGGCAACCACAGCTGCCATTTTTTACCGTAAATTTAGGTAAAATACGGATTTATTTTTTACAGTGTATATATATATATATATATATATATATATATATATATATATATATCACTTGTCTCTGAATTGTCACTGAATGACGGTCCGTGCTCACCCATCAGAAAGAGCGTGATGTCACTTGCGTGATGACGTACATCACAGACATGCTGCCAGCGCTCAGCAGTTGGCTAAGCTCCGTTGCAGAAAGTTTCAGCTACAAAATGAGTGCCCTGAATACAGATGTGAATGAACAAGCCTCCACAAGTAAGAATGCAGACGAAATAGTTGATAAGAGAGCAAAGACTAATGCAGTGATGTGGAAGTGGTTCGGCTTTTTACGTTTCGATAAACTTATAGTTTCCATGCTCTGCAGCTTCTGCAGCGGCAATGATGCAAACACAGATGGCTATGAGGCGCCGTGTAGGATTTAAATCAAACATCCACACATACACAACAGGTCCCACTTTATATTAAGTGTGGTTAACTACTATGTACTTGCATTAAAAAATAAATACAATGTAGTTACTGTGTTCATAATGTATTTGAGAACTCTTGTGGTGGCCTTGAGTTGGGATAGGGGTTGGGTTATGGACAGGTTTGGTGGCATGGGTAGGTTTAAGGGTGGGTTAAGGTGTAAGGGATGGTCAACAGTGTTATTACAAATGTAATTACAGAAGTAAGTTATATTTACACAATAAGTAAAATGTAACGAACGTTTAATTCCTGTGTAAGTACATATTAGTTAAGGCAACTTAATATAAAGTGGGACCGAAACTTGCGCATATACATATAAACTTGACACCGCATATATCAGAATCAGAATCAGAAAGAGCTCTATTGCCAGGTATGTTCACACATACGAGAATTTGTTTTCGTGACAGAGCTTCTACAGTGCAACAAGAGAACAGACAGGACAAAAAACAGATAATAAATATATAAAAAAAAATAGAAGTAGTGAGTGCAAATATACAGATTGACAAGTGTATGTACATAAAAGTGTATAGCAAGTAGTGATGTTGGTTCCACAATTATTATCATCAAGTGTTCATGAGATGGATTGCCTAAGGGAAGAAACTGTTTCTGTGTCGGGCTGTTCTGGTGCGCAGTTCTCTGTAGCGTCGACCAGAAGGTAAAAGTTCAACGAGGCAGTGTGCTGGGTGTGAGGGGTCTAGAGTGATTTTAGCAGCCCTCCTGCTCGCTCTGGATAAGTACAGTTCTTGGGGAGTAGGAAGGGTTGTACCAGTGATTCGCTCAGCAGTCCGAACTATTCGACGTAGTCTTTGGAGATCGTATTTAGTAGCTGAGCTAAACCAGACAGTTATTGATGTGCAGATGACTGATTCAATGATGGAGGTGTAGAACTGTTTCAGCAGCTCCTTTGGGAGGTTAAACTTCCTCAGCTGATGAAGAAAGTACAGCCTCTGTTGAGCTTTTTTGACAATAGAGTCAATGTGAGTGTCCCACTTCAGGTCCTGAGAGATGGTGGTGCCCAGGAACCTGAATGACTCCACTGCTGCCACAATATAAACTCGATCCTTGCATAAACACCCACGTACAACTCGATCCTTGCATGTACTCGATCCTCACATAAACATCTAAATTAACACTCACATACACATAAACTCTCTGCATGCTGGCATAAAGCACTCGCGCAAACGTACAAAATAAAATTCACAAACATATTAATCAGGAATCTGGTTATTGCAAAGCTGATGAAATAGAAAGAATGCAATTAATAGAGATATTAAATCTGTTAAATAATGAAAATGTGTTATATACAATAATATAAACTATTAGTCTATATAAAAAACTATATACAAATATAATAGATTTTATGTTAAACATTTTTCATTTTAATTGGGTTAATACACAAATTTAAATAGAACCCTTAAAGGACGTTCAAGATGAAAAGCAACCAGAACTATGAATATACTCAAACAACTCTTTTTTATTGCAAACATTAATGTAGCCTATACTCTTTTTGATTTTTTATTATATTTATTATTCTTTTTCTATGTTTTTGTTTACGATGTGGATGTCTTAATTGTAAGATTGGTATTATTTTGATTGTTAAATATTCAGCATATACAAAAAACGAACGAACTATCTATATATCTTATATATTTAATAAAATATATACAAATAAAAAGGGAACATTAATTTTTTTGTATTGTTTTTAATAAAATAAAATAAAAGTTGTAGGAGCCTGAAGGTATTATAGACTTTGCAAATTCAGTTTGCAGACATTTGTGGGTACTGACATCCATTGTGGGCGTTCTTGGCAGTTTTTTCCTGGCTTTTCAATATTGTCCATATCGATATCGGAATTATATCGTATCGACCAAATGAAGAAATATATTGTGATATAACTCTTTGCCATATTGTCTAATGGTCTAATCTGATTCAATGATCTATGCTAAGCTAAGTAAAAGTGCTCTCGCCAGACTCATAAATCGTCTGAATGGAATTTAAAAGTGAAAATTCAAGTGTTTAACTTTAGGGAGTTGTAAATGAGTGGTAAGTTTCTTTAAAGGTGGCATTTGAGTGAGATGCTAATGGTCTAATCTGATTCCACGATCTATGCTAAGCTAAGCTAAAAGTGCTCCCTCCAGACCTGGAGATCAGCTGAATGGATTCAAAATATTAAAACTGTTTAATATTAGGGATTTTTAAAAATTACCATTCGTTTTTGTAAGTGGATAGTTTTTTTTTAAGATGGCATTTTTGAGAGAGTGCTAATAGTCTAATCTGATTTAAGGATCTATGCTATGCTAAAGGTTTTTCCGTCAGACCTGGAGATAGGCTGAGTTGATTAAAAAAATGCTAAAACTCAACTGTTTAACTCTAGGGAGTTGTAAAATGAGTTGAACGTTTCTTTATTGATGGCATTTTTGAGTGAGATGCTAATGATCTAATCAGATTCAATGATCTATGCTAAGATACGCTAAAAGTGCTCCCATTAGAGATTGGCTGAATGGATTCAAAATTGTAAAACTCAGTTGTTTATCTCTGGGGAGTTGTAAAATAAGGCTTTAAATAAAATAAAATAAAAAATGTTTTTATATATTTTAAAGCAGAACGTTCCTTTAAAGATGGTATTTTCAATTATATGTTTATGGTCTAATCTGATTCAATTATCTATGCTAAGCTAAAAGTTCTTCCGCCAGACCAGGATACGGCTGAATTGCTTCAAAATGGTAAATCTCGTCTGTTTAACTCTAGGGAGTTGTAAAATGAGCCTTTTATTGTATTTTTTTAAGGAGAGCGTTCCTTTTAAAGATGACATTTTTGAGTGAGATGCTAATGGTCTAATCTGATTCAGTGATCTATACTAAGCCAAGCTAAAAGTGTTCCCACCAGATCTGGAGATAAACTGAATGGATTCATAAATGCTAAAACTCAACTGCTTAACTTGAGGCAGTTGTAAAATGAGTGGAAAGTTCCTTTAATGGTGCCATTTTTGAGTGAGATGCTAATGGTCTAATCCGATTTAATGATCTATGCTAAGCTAAAAGTGTTCCTGCCAGACTCGCAGATCATCTGAATGGATTCAAAAATGCTAAAACTGAACTTTTTAGTTTGAGATGGTTGTAAAATGAGTGGAAAGTTCCTTTACAGATGGCATTTTTGATTGAGATGCTAATGGTCTAATCCGATTCAATGATCTATGCTAAGCTAAGCTAAAAGTGCTCTCGCCAGACTCACAAATCATCTGAATGGAATTAAAAAATGCTAAAACTCAAGTGTTTAACTTTAGGGAGTTGTAAAATGAGTGGAACGTTTCTTTAATGGGGCCGTTTTTGAGTGAGATGCTAATGGTCTAATCCGATTTAATGATCTATGCTCAGCTAAAAGTGCTCGCCAGACCCACAAATCATCTGAATGGAATCAAAAATGCTAAAACTGAACTTTTTAACTTGAGGTAGTTGTAAAATGAGTGGAAAGTTCCTTTACAGATAGCATTTTTGATTGAGATGCTAATGGTCTAATACGATTCTATGATCTATGCTAAGCTAAGCTAAAAGTGCTCTTGCCAAACTCACAAATCATCTGAATGGAATTAAAAAATGCTAAAACTCAAGTGTTTAACTTTAGGGAGTTGTAAAATGAGTGGAACGTTTCTTTAATGGTGCCATTTTTGAGTGAGATGCTAATGGTCTAATCCGATTTAATGATCTATGCTAAGCTAAAAGTGTACCTGCCAGACTCGCAGATCGTCTGAATGGATTCAAAAAGGCTAAAACTGAACTTTTTAACTTGAGGTAGTTGTAAAATGAGTGGAAAGTTCCTTTAATGGTGCCATTTTTGATTGAGATGCTAATGGTCTAATCCGATTTAATGATCTATGCTAAGTTAAGACAAACGTGATCCCACCAGACAGCTGAATGAATATCAGCTAAATGGTTTCAAAAATGGTTAACTTCAACTGGGGGAGCTGTATAATGAGGCTATTTTCAGAAACAAGAGTTTGGAGAAGTTTGTTTTTTCTTTGTCAAAGCCGTCTCCTTGACAGTGAGTAAATAATGAGAACATTTGATTTGGCTGCACTGTTTCTTTAATGTCGCTGCCTCTTTTTTTTTTTCCTTCTCTATGCACACAAGCCTTCTCACAGCACTTCTCCAACCGTAACGGCAGGGCCTTGACCTTGTCATTCACCCAGCGGTTGTTTCTCGCAATCAAACCGCACTGCGACCATTCATGAAACCGGAGTCAGTATGCAGTCGCAGCCAATGACGGGCCCGAGGCGCGACTCTCTCTCTCTTTTTTCTGTGGAAGAGTCCTTTGATAGTGGGGATTTGTGGAAAAAGCCATCAACAGCAGGTCTAAACCCTCGTCTCTGCGCTCAAGGACACGTGGAGGTCACCGGCACCGTTCCGAGACCAATTTACATTGATCAGTGTTGTTTATGGTGTTTATCTGCTGAGCTTTTCCACTGCAAACCAACTATAAATCACCCAAAGATTCAATCTAACTGCAGAAAAATACAACACTTCTCCGGGATAAATAGGAGAGGATAAAAGAATCTTGTCGAGTCTTTGCTTAGAGGAATAGTTTTATTTCATTTACTCGCCCTCATGTCATTCTGCTGCACCATGTGACCATGTGAGTTTCTTTCTGTGGCACACAAAGGGAAATTTATCTCAATCTCATAAAGGTTTTTTTTTTTTGTCCGTACAATGAACTGGAGAGTGGAAACAGCTCCATATATGACATTACTGTTTTATAGCGCTATATTATAAGAGAAAAGCAGAAACAGACCTCAATTTGATGTATTTTGAGACTATTTCTTTAACGTTCCCATTAAGTTATGAACACTGAAACATGTCTAGCATTTTTAATGTTTGCTTTTGTTTCAATTTTACCATGTTGCAAACATTGAAGGAATGTTACTGTTTGAACTTTCTCAAACAAGACGCAAATAAAATAAAAAAAAGTAATCATCTAACCAAAACATTTCTATAAACAAGGCATGAATAAACAGTTTGTGCTGGTGATTTGGAGGACAGTATTAGATATTTTATTTATTAATTATGAATGTATTTTATTTATTCCCTGCTGAAAAATCCATCTTAAATCAGCCTAGGCTGGTTGGCTGGTTTTAGCTGGTCGACCAGCCTGGTTTAAGAGGGGTTTTGGCCATTTCCAGGCTGGTTTCCAGTCATTTCCAGCCTGGTCTTAGCTGGTCAGGCTGGAAAATGACCAGCTAAATCCAGCTAAAACCAGCTTGACCAGCCAAAACCAGCCATGTCCAGCTTAAACCAGGCTGGTCAAGCTGGTTTTAGCTGGATTTAGCTGGTCATTTTCCAGCCTGACCAGCTAAGACCAGGCTGGAAATCACTGGAAACCAGCCTGGAAATGGCCAAAACCCCTCTAAAACCAGGCTGGTCGACCAGCTAAAACCAGCCAACCAGCCTAGGCTGGTTTAAGCTGGATTTTTCAGTAGGGTTAGCAGGTGTAGTTGTGAATTAAATAATCTTCTATTATCTAGTTTAACCAAAATGTCAAATGTGCTGTTTTTTTTTTTTTGTTTTAAGTTCAAATGTCTCCAAGAATTGTTAAATTTAACAAGAAAAACTGGCTATATATAGGAACAAACATGCAAAAATAAAAGTAAGTCTATGCATATAGTATGCAAAGTAATATATGACAGATATTTTAGTTATTAGATATATGTGATGAAAGTTGTAAGCGTAAATGTCTCCAATAGTTTGTTCGATTTAAGATTAGATTAGATTAGATTCAATTTATTGTCATCACACATGTACAAGTACAAGGCAACGAAATGCAGGTAAATGGAACCCCCCAACCGTGCACAGACATCACAACTCCAGGAAAGACAGGTCACAGGAGGTGGAACAGGAAATAAAATACAATCAGGAGGCAAGAAAAAGCCCCAGCAATCTAGCACAAAAACACCGACAAGACATAACATTGCCACAGGGGATGGGAACAGGGGGTGTGGATATAGTCCGGTAAGGGCGGGCAGCCATCAGGTCCTGCAGCCATGGAGGCGCTGGTCACAGACCTGCCTACCCCCTCCAGTGGGTGAAAGCATACGAAGGCGTTAGATTGGGGCCAGGAAGTGTCGTGCTGTGTATCTGTGTGTGTGTGTGTGTGCGTAAGCCTGTATAGTCCAACAGGTGTCCAGCTGCAAACGTCCCCGCAGGACAGGTGGGCTCTCCCGAGCCCAAACTTCTCGTCGAGAAGATGGTGTCAATCGCATTCAGAGACCAGTTGATCAAATCCATAATTCCTTATTCTTTGGATACCAGGGCACGGAGAGCCTCAGAGATAGAATAAGACAAGGACAAGAGGAGCTAGCGAGGAGAGATATGGGACGGAGAGGGAAAAAGTGCAACCGCCTTCGCTGAGAGCCAAAGAAGAATTTAACAAGAAAAAATTGGCTATATGGAGAAACAAACCTGCAAAAATACTAGTAAATAAATGCATTTGTAATATATGACTTAAGAAAACAGATATTTTTATTTAATTTAGTTCTGCATTTCTCAAAGATTTTTCTGCATGTAATGTTTATTCTTCAACTTTTTAATTAATTTATTAGTTTTTATTTTTGTTCACTCATTTTTACAGTGTATGACATTACTGTTTTATAGCGCTATATTTCAAGTGAAAAAGCAGAAACAGACCTCAATTTGATGTATTTTGAGACTATTTCTTTAATGTTCCCTTTAAGTTGTGAAACACTATTTCTGATCAAAATGTCTAGCATTTTAATGTTCGCTTTTGTTTCAATTTTATCATGTTGCAAACATTGAAGGAATGTTACTGTTTGAACTTTCTCAAACAAGCTGCAAATGAAAAAAAGGTAATCATCTAACTAAAACATTTCAGGAAAACATTTCTACAAACAATGCATCAATAAACAGTTTGTGCTGGTGATTTGAGGACAGTATTGAACCAGATTACATATTTTATTTATTAACTTTGAATGTATTTTATTTATTAGCTGGTGTAGTTGTGAATTAAATAATCTTCTATTGTCTAGTGCAGTGTTTCCCAACCCTGTTCCTGAAGGCACACCAACAGTACACATTTTCAACCTCTCCCTAATCAAACACACCTGAATCAACTCATCATAACATCAGAAGAGACTCCAACACCTGAAGTAATGGGTTAGAAAAGGGAGACATCCAAAGTACGTACTGTTGGTGTGCCTCCAGGAACAGGGTTGGGAAACACTGGTCTAGTTTGACCAATTTTTTGTTTTAAGTTCAAATGTCTCCAAGAATTGTTAGATTTAACAAGAAAAACTGGCTATATATAGGAACAAACATGCAAAAACAAAAGTAAGTCAATGCATATAGTATGCAAAGTAATATATGACTTAATAAAACAGATATATTTTGTTTATGTAATTTAGTTTTGCATTCATTTTTCATTTGTTTTATTCTTTTAAACTTTTTAAATAATTGATTAGTTTATTAAATTATTCATTTATTTATTCATTCATTTTTTACAGATTATATTACTGTTTTATAGCGCTATATTTCAAGAGAAAAGCAGAAACAGACCTCAATTTTATATATTTTGAGCTATTCCTTTAATGTTCCCATTAAGTTATGAAACACTATTTCCGATCAAAATGTCTAGCTTTTTTTAATTTTTATTATTGTTTGCTTTGAAGGAATGTTACTCTTTGAACTTTCTAAACCAAGTTGCAACCGAGCTGCCAAACTGCTGCTGAAACAGTTCTACACCTCCATCATTGAATCAGTCATCTGCACATCAATAACTGTCTGGTTTAGCTCAGCTACTAAATACGACCTCCAAAGACTACGTCGAATAGTTCGGACTGCTGAGCGAATCACTGGTACAACCCAACCTACTCCCAAGAACTGTACTTATCCAGAGCGAGCAAGGGCTCCCAAAATCACTCTGGACCCCTCACACCCAGCACACTGCCTCTTTGAACTTTTACCTTCTGGTCGACGCTACAGAGCACTGCGCACCAGAACAGCCCGACACAGAAACAGTTTCTTCCCTCAGGCAATCCATCTCATGAACGCTTGATGATAATAATTGTGGAACCAACATCACTACTTGCCATACACTTTTATACACGTATACACTTATTTAACAACACACTTTACATGCCAATTTGCACATAACAGCTGCACATATAACGTTGTATATAGTAATAAACATGTACATACACTTGTCAATCTGTATATTTGCATTCACTACTTACTTCTATTTTTTAAATATATTTATGATCTGTTTTTTGTCCTGTCTCTGTAATCCTGTTGCACTGTAGAAGCTCTGTCACCAAAACAAATTCCTAGTATGTGTGAACATACCTGGCAATAGAGCTCTTTCTGATTCTGATTCTGATTCAAATGTTTAAAAATGTAAGATAATCGTCTAACTATAACATTTTAGGAAAGCAATTTTATAAAGAATGCATGAATAAACAGTTTGTGCTGGTGATTTAAGGACAGTATTAAACCAGATTACAATATGGCACATGTGATGAAAGGTTTGTTTCTCCATATAGCCAATTTTTTCTTGTTAAATCGAACATTTACGCCTACAACTTTCATCACAAATATCTAATATATCTGTTTTCTTAAGTCATTTATTACTTAACATTTGCATTTATTTACTTGTATTTTTGCAGGTTTGCTCCTCCATATAGCCATTTTTTTCTTGTTAAATCTAAAAAACTATTGGAGACATTTACGCTTACAACTTTCATCACATGTGCCCTATTGTAATATGGTTCAATACTGTCCTTAAATCACCAGCACAAACTGTTTATTCATGCATTCTTTATAAAATTGTTTTCCTAAAATGTTACAGTTCGACGATTATCTTACATTTTTAAACATTTGCAACTTGGTTTAGAAAGTTCAAAGAGCAACATTCCTTCAAAGCAAACATTAATAAAAAAAAAGCTAGACATTTTGATCGGAAATAGTGTTCCATAACTTGATGGGAACATTAAAAGAATAGCTCAAATAATATAAAATATATGCATCAAGTTAAAACAATTGAAAAACAGTGAGACAAAATACTTATTCTATGAAAAAAAAAATCCTACTGCTTTATTCTTCTCAAGTCAATTCATGCAGATTTTTTGAGATTTAACTGAAAAGCGAAGAACAAATAATCATTAAAACAATTCTGTTTTGTCATGTATCACTTGTTGCATTGTTCATTAACTTCTGTTAAATATGCAGTGCCTTCAGATTCAGTTTTATTTAGCTTTAAAAAAATCAAATGCATTGCAAATACACATGAACAAGCTAACTGCTATATATTATTATTTAAGCTTTTGTGTGTATTTATATATGAGACCATTGCATCATCCGTTATCCAGTATTCACCTTTAATACCTCTCTAGCACAATATCCTGCACAACATTGTTCGGTCTCATGTAAAAGTACTTGTATAGGTTGTCTTATATTTATAGTTCAGTATATCTAACAGCAAAGTTTCTCAGTCATGTTTCTTGATGACCACCAGCTCTGCAGTTTTCCATGTCTCCTTAACCATACATGTCTGATTAGATCATCAGCTCATTGGTAGAGACTGAAAGGGTGTGACAGACAAAAGCCATCCAAAACATGCAGTGTTGGTGGTCCTCCAGGAACGTGGTTGAGAAACACTGTCTTATAGTATATGTTAGTTATACATAGGTTTTCAAAATAGCTCTTATGCCGT
>NC_079450.1:5880916-5906624 GCF_903798145.1 Danio aesculapii | reverse complement strand
ATAGCGCACGTGTTTGGACTGAGGGGGAAATCGGAGCACCCGAGGAAACTCACGCGAACACAAAGAGAACATGCAAACTCTACACAGAAATGCCAACTGACCCAGTCGGGACGTCGAACTAGCAACTTTCTGCTGTGAGGCGACAATGCTAAACTCTGAGCCACCATGTAGCCATGACTTTGATGTTTTGTTCAAAACTGCTTATATAAATGAGTTTAAAACCCAAGCTGCAACCTGCCACTCTCTCTCGTGAAGCTGATACGGAAGTAACAAAACTGTAATGCATCCAATTCTGCTACTCCTAGCTCCTTAATAGAGCATATTTCGGTAACACGTTATAATACTACACACTATAAATCATTTATTAAGCATTAGCAAATAGTGAATTCATTATCTGTTAAGCATTAACTCTACATTAATAAGCGTTAGTAAGCAGTTTATAACTGCAGCTACAAATGCTGTATTCTTGACTTATAAGCACCTATATAATGTGCTTAATAATTGTATTTGTCATACTTTGTTAATGATTTATTTTCTTACTCCAATTAAGTTATTGCGCATTATTTACAAACAGTTGTATTTAAAGTAGTTGAGGGTTTTATAGGAGCATTCAGAATGAGTTAGTAAATGATTAATAACTATTGAAATCAACGTTTATATGTCTTATTATTCAGGCATATACTAATAGTTAACTAATATGTAAATAAATGCTTTTATGTAACTCAACTTCATGCCAATTTTGGACCTAATCTAAAGTGAGGACTATTCATGCTTGATAAATCCCTTATAAATGACAATTAAAGGCTCAGTTAATTTAAAGACACACAAATAAAACTGAACTTCAAATGAAATATAAATCTTTGCAACCTTATCTAAAATAAAATTACTGTACAGTTAAACATTGCACTCTTATTATATTGTTAAATTATTATATTGCTGTTGTTGTTATATCTAGTTTTATGTCGTATTTTGACACTCCTGTTATTCTGCAATGTTTAAACTTTACAGTAATTTTATTTTTTAGAAAAGATTGCAAAGATTATTGTTCATTTGATTATGAGCCTTTATTTCTCATTTATAAGGGATTTATAAAGCATAAATAGTCCTCACTTTAGATTAGGTCACAAAACTGCATGAAGTTAGTTAATACTTAATTTAGTAATGAAAATAAATCATTAATTAAGTGTGAAAATACAATTATTAAGCACATTATATAGGTGCTTATAAGTCAGGAATACATCATTTGTGCATTTGTAGCTGCAGTTATAAACTGCTTACTAACGTTTATTAATGTAAAGTTAATGCTTAACAAATAATGAATTCACTAGATGCTAATGCTTAATAAATGATTTATAGTGTGTAGTTATTATAAAGTGTTACCCATATTTCTAATGACCCCAATGTTAAAATGGCTAACTTTACAGCAGAAAAAAGGTGTTCACAGCCTGGTACACAAAACTATTTTGGTGAATATAGCTAATATTACCAGTGGTGGAAAGAGTAGTGAAAAATCATCCTCAAGTTAAAGTACCTTGCCAAAAAAATGTAGTGCAAGTAGAGTAAAAGTATCTGTTGTAAATATTACTCACAGTATGAGTAAAAAGTAGACCTTTTAAAAGTACTCAAGAGTAGTGAGTATTACGCTGTTAAAAGCTGATGCATTTACATGTAATCTGTGGATGTGTGTAAACGTAACATTCTGTAGTGCATTTAGTTATTGCCCAGAAGGCACACAACGTCATAAGACGTTAATATTAGGTTAAATTTAGGTTGTGATGTCTGGTGACCAAAATTCCATGTTTAGTCAGTGTCTAAGGACAACGTTATTTGATGTACAATAACAACATCAAATGACGTTGATATTTGGTTGATTTTAGGTTGTGTTAGAAAGTGACCAAAATCCAACGTCGAGCCAACATCTCAAACCAACGTCATATTGACGTCAAATACTGACATTTATTCGTCAGGTATTGCAACCAAAATCCAACATCTGACAGACATCATAGTGGTAACGTCCACACAATGTCAATCTGTAACATCATTAGTCGTTGATTTTAGGTTTGACATTAATGTCGGCCTGATGTTGGGTTCTGATGTCAACCTGATTTTCATTTCCAAACAAAATGCAACGTCCCCACGACGTTAGTGAAAAACATCAATCTGATGTCATGTTGACGTCCTGTGCCTGCTGGGTCTTTAAGAGCCATTTCGGTCATCACACAGTAAACATCTGTCATCTTCTCATCAGAGACATGCATCTAAACAGTCTCTGGGTCAATACATGTAAATCTTCTTGGACATCTTTATTGCTTTCAAACAGTTTGCTGCAATTATAAATCGCCCATGTCTTGAGGTAAATCATTATGATGCGATTTTTCTGCTATGTGTGATTTGATTAGACAGGAATCACAGGATAGATTTTTCTAATCCCCATAGACAAGAAAAAAATTAAGTGGTGACTGCAGGTTGAAGGAAAGTAAAAGTACAGATACAGCATTAAAAATGTATTCAAGGAAAAGTAAAACGTAACTACTTAGTAAATTCTGAGAAAAACTAATCAATTACAGTCATTTGAGTATTTGTAATTTGTTACTTTACACCACTGGATATTACCCTTCATGACAACTATGTGAATGTTTTATAACTCATCCTTTTCAATTATATTAATTTTTATTAAGTCTGCATAATTAAGGGCGTGGCAACTTGAGTGACAGCTAGGTCTTGTTGGTCGCCGTCACTTCACCTCAGCTGATTCCGGCTGATTAGCCGCTGAACTCTGCCTTTTGGAACGGTTTTTCCTACAATTATCAGATAATAAGGCATGCTGTGTGCACTTTATTGTGCTCACAAACCATTAAAGTGGCCTCCATTTCCCAGGTGAGTCAAATTATACACTAATACCATATCTATAGATATATTTGTTTTATTTAAGATCCTTTATCATTTATAATTTTCTTTAGACCTGTTATGCACTCCAGAATCTGACAGATTGATTATCTGTAGGCTCTAGAACAGTCATCTGAAGTGTTGTCATACAGTGTTATGTCTTGATTTCATCAATAGCCTTGCATTTACTAACACAGACTATATTGATGAATTTGGGTGTTATACGTGTTTCATCCTGTAGAAAACATCATAAGAACAAAGCTTAGTGGCTCAATGTGTTACAACAGTGTTTTTAAAAGACTAAACACTTTATTTATATAGTGTACAACTAAGCACATGTGGTCAGAACACAAACAAGTCGCAGGTAATGAAGTATTAAGCGTTTCTCCTAAAGAAAAGCCCGTCTAAGCAAAATGCTAGCAGGCATCTGTAGGTCATGCTCTGCCTCTTTGCCCGTTTTGTGGTTATCTCCGGTCGGTGCGATGACACACGAACAAAAAGGCAACTGTTGGCCATGCCCACTTGTAACTTCATTTGCGCTTTTCAGAAACCTATGGTTGACGTCACTGATCCTACGTCCATATTTTTACAGTGTATAGTTAAAACAATTTAATTCTTAAGATTTTTTTGGGACAATTTAATTGTTTTGTATTGGGACAACATAAAGGAATTGTGTGGTTTTTACGGTAATTCATTGCATTTGAACTGGTTCATTGGATTTGGACATATACAAGACCAGTTTTGAAATTAAATGCATTATTGGTAACACTAGTTTAGATCACAATTCATGCTAATAACTACTGGCTTATTATCTGCCTGTTATTAAGATATTAATTGTTTACTAGTACTTATAAAATATGATGTTATTTTGCATCCCTTACCCTACCCAAACCTAAACCCTACTTGTACCTTAACTATTAATAACCAGAAAATTAGCAGTTTATTAAGATAGTAGTATTCAATTCAATTCACCTTTATTTGTATAGCGCTTTTACAATGTAGATTGTGTCAAAGCAGCTTCACATAAAAGATCATAGTAAATTGGAACAGTGTAGTTCAGTTTTTAGTGTGTAAGTTCAGTTCAGTTTAGCTCAGTTCAGTGTGGTTTAATAATCACTACTGAGAGTCCAAACACTGAAGAGCAAGAAGCTGGAAAGCTGGAAGCTGGCCTCAGTGAAGATTCGACTGTCCCTGGAGCGTCACAGGAATCAGGAGTCTCATGTTCTCCACTCCTCCATGACCACCACAGTAGCTGCTCAGGAGACGGCCTGGTCCAGGATTATGGAAACCTTGGGATCATCTCGTCGTTGGTCTTGGATCGAATCAGTGACTCTGCATAGTCTGAGGGCCCCGGGAAGAGTATCCCCAGGAGGAAATGGAGAATAAAGAGAATAATTAGCGTAGCTGCTGTTCATAGTGTATATAAACAAGGTGCAGAAACCTGTGTGGAAGCCCGCTAAGTGGTGCACTGAGTGTATGCTTTACTAAACAGATAGGTCTTTAATCTAGTTTTGAATAGGGAGAGTGTGTCTGAGCCTTGGACATTATCAGGAAGGCTATTCCAGAGTTTAGGAGCCATAAATGAGAAGGCTCGACCTCCTTTACTCGACTTTGCTATTCTAGGTACTACCAGAAGCCCTAAGTTTTGAGATCTTAAAGAGCGAGTTGGATTGTAGCGAGACAGATGGTTGGTTAGATAAACAGGAGCTAGATTATTTAAAGCTTTATAGGTAAGAAGCAATATTTTAAATTCAATACGAAACTTAACAGGCAGCCAGTGTAAGGAGGATAAAATTGGGGTGTATTAGTTAATGATTTGGTAATACTGTAAATTTTGGAATTTATTTATTTATGAGGAATTTATGAGTTGATAAAATTGTATTTGTATAGTTTCTGTTTTGATTTTGGTTTTAGTTTTTGTTGTGTTTTTGTGATATTTATAAAAAGTACATATTTTTATGTCTAGAGTAGATTACAGTCTGTTTTTTTCAATAAATTAATATATGTTTATATAAAAACAATCATATATCAAATATTCATCAGATATCAAATATTTAACAGGTATATAAACATGCAAAGACGACGTCAATTATGAAGAAATTGTTTTTGCACTTCATCACATGTTGTAACCACATGCTTGGACCACAGAATAATGCCACGGTCACACTAGAGCTTGAGCATGCAAAATTCTATCGTATGGCGCTGTAAAAACGGGCGGGATTAAACAAGACGATCAGTCAATATAAAGCAAGCAATTGGACACAGTTCTGTCCGGAGAAGTCATGTTTTGATCTTCGATTGGTCCCACGCAATCAAGTGATTTCGCAGGTCAGAGTTCACCAAGCTTGAACTTTCCAATGCAGTGAAATGCCGGTCTGTTGCATCCGTATGTGTATAAATGGAAGTCTTTGGGGCGAAAAGTGCAGTGTGACCGCAGCTTCAGTCATATTGTGTAAATAAATGAGTATGCATGATATGAAAGCTGAATAAATAAGCTTTCCTTTGATGTATACTTTATTAGGATTGAACAATATTTGGCTGACATACAACTATTCATTTATCTGGAATCTGGGAGTTAAAAAAATCACATTACTAATAAACCTTTTTTCAAAATATATTAATGGTAAAAAAATATATATTTATGGTATAACACTTAAAATAACACTTTAGTTTAAAGCTTCAAGACACCCTCGAGTACTTTTTTTGAGATTTTAACAGCATTGTGTGTGTTGAGCATCAATTAAGACAGCTTTAGCTCCTGTCAGCTTTAATTGTCGGGAAAACTGGTTAATTTTGAGCTTTCGTCAGCTAATTTCACCTTCCGGGTTGAAAATCATCATAGGGGCGGGATCAAAATCGGTGACGTAGACCAGTGTTTCCCAACCCTGTTCCTGAAGGCACACCAACAGTCCACATTTTCAACCTCTCCCTAATCAAACACACCTGAATCAACTCAGCAGAACATTAGAAAAGACCCCAAAACCTGACACGAATGGGTCAGATAAGGGAGACGTACAAAATATGTACTGTTGGTGTGCCTCCAGGAACAGGGTTGGGAAACACTGACGTAGACGATGAGTCGGTTTCTCATTATTGATAGCAGAATTTTCTAATCTTAAGAGAAGACCCTGCTTCTTAATTATTAATGAGAGCATGTGCTTTTCAAAGACAAGGCAGACCTGCCAAGCTGTGAGACCCGACGACTGGGTGAAACCGTGTCTGTGCATGGCAAGCAGTATTTAGCCGTTCATGTGTTTGTGTTCATGATCCACTGGGTTTGTTGCATGTTTTTCCCTGCGATTCTGTCAGGGTCAACACAGCAAAGCTGTTAGTTTGCAGCAAGCATTTTTGTCAAGAAAGCTGTATGTCAATTGGAGAAAGGCAGACTTTGTCTTTTATCAGTTGAGTTTATTACCATTCAGACACATCGCCTATATCCCTGCTGCTGTGTTCGCCTATGTTTAAAATCCTCCAGATTACCAGCAGGGCTAATGATAGGAATAGATAGGGCAAGAGACCTGCTGCACTGCTGTCCACTGTGTCTGCATTCAGACCGGGAGATTCAGGAGGAGAGAAGTCCTCCTCTTTTATTGTGTTCATATGAACATGATTATCTTTATGATTAACAAATTGTGGTTGTGTGTATATGAATTTACGAATAACAAATGTAGCAGGACATTAAATTACTGTTTATTTCTTCACGTTTTAACTTTGTAAACTATAAAATCATGCGTCTCCTCATGGTTTGTCTCACATTTTGTGAGCCAACTGACAGTTGTTTGCTCCCCTCCTTCTCCCTTTCTCTGCAGGCCACGCCCACTCCTCCCTCTGCTCGCAGAGCTCCATGGCCATCATATAGCATTTTTTTTTTAATTCTGAGGTAGACTTGAACTGAAAATAACAATTCACACCATTTACTGCTAGCTTATTACCTGCCTATTATTTTTTAAACTGCCTAACTTATTTATTAAGTATGAGCTTATATTATATCACTAATCAATGCCTAAAACCAACTGCTATCTTACTAACAGTTTATTAGTAGTTTATTAAGCTAAAAGCCTTCGTTAATGGTTTGTTAATAGTGTGAATTGTACATTAAAGTCAAGTGTGATCAATTATTCAATGATATTTATTTAATATTCTAATATTTTTGCCATAAAAGGAAAATTGATCAGTTTGACCCATGCAATGTTTGCTTTGCTTTCACCAAAAATATCCCCATGCAACATTCAAGGTCACATTTGAATATGCTAAAGTGCATTTGACATTTAAATGGCCCTATTATGCTTTTCAGACATTGCCTTTCATGTGGTTTGTAATGAGGCTGCTTTTGAATGTAAAGTTTTAAAAATCAAAGTGCAAAATAAATGGAGCTTTTGTGACCCAAATGAAAGTATTGATTCTGAATTGGAAGTCGTAGGTGCGTTCACACCAGATGTGGATGAAGCATTAATCACAAGTGATTTACATGTTAAGTCAATGCAAAGATGTGATTAGACATCCTGCGGCTCCATTGCACGATTGAGGCAGCGTGAATGATGTGATTTGATTAAATAACATGGCCTGTGAGTATTTTGCGCATTTGACGCACTTAAGTGTGAGTACATCAGCTAAGAAAACATCAACTTTTGTTAATCTTAGTACTCAATGTGACTACAGAAGAGTCAAGTTTTAAATTGGAAAATGATCAAATCTCGAGATGCTAATGGTCTAATCTGATTCAATGATCTATGCTAAGCTAAGCTAATAGTGCTCCTGTCAAATCAGGAGATCGCTGAATGAATTCAAAAATGGTAAAACTTAATGGTTTAACTGTAGGGGAGCTGTTTATCTTAAATTAGAGAGTTCCTCTAAAGATCGCATTTTGAGTGAGATGCTAATGGTCTAATCAGATTCTATGATCTATGCTAAGATAAAACTAAAAGTGCTCCTTCCACACTCACAAATGGCCTGAATGGATTCAACAAAAGCTGTTTAACCCTAGAGAGATGTAATATGAGTGGAAAGTTCCTTTAAAGATAGCATTTTGATTGAGATGCTAATGGTTTATTCCAATTCAATGTTCTATGCTAAGCTAAAAGTGCTCACGGCAGACCCGGAGATCAGCTGAATGGATTAAAAAACTCCTTTGGATTATTAAAACTCATTTGTTTAACTTTAGGGAGAAAAAAATGACATTTTTGAGTGAGATTAGGGCTGGAAAATAATTTGATGTCAATATATATCGCGATCGATGTTTTTTCATAAACGATGATATGATTTTTAAACCCATTTCCATTATTTCAATATAAATTTGCATATATGTGTATATATATATATATATATATATATATATATATATATATATATATATATATATATATATATATATATATATATATATATATATTACTATATATACAAAAATGGCTGTGATTTCGACGGTAAAAAACTGTAATACATAAATCCGTAACCTCGTTACGGTATGTTTCCTTAATATATACAGTGAATAACCGTAAATTGACCTTTCCCAGAATTCCCTGCATGGCACATCACTTTTTATGCTTTTTGTTGACATTACTATGGATCATTTTAGTTGTTTCCCCATCAGTGATGTACATTAGAGATTTATGTTACATCTAATGTTAATAAACAATGTTTATTTCATGACTTTAATTTTATGCGTGCTACAATATTGGTGTTTAGTAGCTGTGTGAATGACACTGAGCACCTTCTATATGTTGATACACTTTTCTGGTTGTGGGAAAAGTCGTTTGTGATGAGCATCGGTTCATTATGTAACTTTCTCATCACCACCTGCATATGGGTGTTCAAAATACAGACATATTACCTCTATAAATAAATAAAATATGGTAGTTTACCATAAAAATCAGAAGTTACTTTACGGTTTGTACCGTATTTTTAACAATAAAGTACTGGCAACCACAGCTGCCATTTTTTACCGTAAATTTAGGTAAAATACGGATTTATTTTTTACAGTGTATATATATATATATATATATATATATATATATATATATATCACTTGTCTCTGAATTGTCACTGAATGACGGTCCGTGCTCACCCATCAGAAAGAGCGTGATGTCACTTGCGTGATGACGTACATCACAGACATGCTGCCAGCGCTCAGCAGTTGGCTAAGCTCCGTTGCAGAAAGTTTCAGCTACAAAATGAGTGCCCTGAATACAGATGTGAATGAACAAGCCTCCACAAGTAAGAATGCAGACGAAATAGTTGATAAGAGAGCAAAGACTAATGCAGTGATGTGGAAGTGGTTCGGCTTTTTACGTTTCGATAAACTTATAGTTTCCATGCTCTGCAGCTTCTGCAGCGGCAATGATGCAAACACAGATGGCTATGAGGCGCCGTGTAGGATTTAAATCAAACATCCACACATACACAACAGGTCCCACTTTATATTAAGTGTGGTTAACTACTATGTACTTGCATTAAAAAATAAATACAATGTAGTTACTGTGTTCATAATGTATTTGAGAACTCTTGTGGTGGCCTTGAGTTGGGATAGGGGTTGGGTTATGGACAGGTTTGGTGGCATGGGTAGGTTTAAGGGTGGGTTAAGGTGTAAGGGATGGTCAACAGTGTTATTACAAATGTAATTACAGAAGTAAGTTATATTTACACAATAAGTAAAATGTAACGAACGTTTAATTCCTGTGTAAGTACATATTAGTTAAGGCAACTTAATATAAAGTGGGACCGAAACTTGCGCATATACATATAAACTTGACACCGCATATATCAGAATCAGAATCAGAAAGAGCTCTATTGCCAGGTATGTTCACACATACGAGAATTTGTTTTCGTGACAGAGCTTCTACAGTGCAACAAGAGAACAGAGACAGGACAAAAAACAGATAATAAATATATAAAAAAAAAATAGAAGTAGTGAGTGCAAATATACAGATTGACAAGTGTATGTACATAAAAGTGTATAGCAAGTAGTGATGTTGGTTCCACAATTATTATCATCAAGTGTTCATGAGATGGATTGCCTAAGGGAAGAAACTGTTTCTGTGTCGGGCTGTTCTGGTGCGCAGTTCTCTGTAGCGTCGACCAGAAGGTAAAAGTTCAACGAGGCAGTGTGCTGGGTGTGAGGGGTCTAGAGTGATTTTAGCAGCCCTCCTGCTCGCTCTGGATAAGTACAGTTCTTGGGGAGTAGGAAGGGTTGTACCAGTGATTCGCTCAGCAGTCCGAACTATTCGACGTAGTCTTTGGAGATCGTATTTAGTAGCTGAGCTAAACCAGACAGTTATTGATGTGCAGATGACTGATTCAATGATGGAGGTGTAGAACTGTTTCAGCAGCTCCTTTGGGAGGTTAAACTTCCTCAGCTGATGAAGAAAGTACAGCCTCTGTTGAGCTTTTTTGACAATAGAGTCAATGTGAGTGTCCCACTTCAGGTCCTGAGAGATGGTGGTGCCCAGGAACCTGAATGACTCCACTGCTGCCACAATATAAACTCGATCCTTGCATAAACACCCACGTACAACTCGATCCTTGCATGTACTCGATCCTCACATAAACATCTAAATTAACACTCACATACACATAAACTCTCTGCATGCTGGCATAAAGCACTCGCGCAAACGTACAAAATAAAATTCACAAACATATTAATCAGGAATCTGGTTATTGCAAAGCTGATGAAATAGAAAGAATGCAATTAATAGAGATATTAAATCTGTTAAATAATGAAAATGTGTTATATACAATAATATAAACTATTAGTCTATATAAATAAACTATATACAATATATAATAGATATTTTATGTTAAACATTTTTCATTTTAATTGGGTTAATACACAAATTTAAATAGAACCCTTAAAGGACGTTCAAGATGAAAAGCAACCAGAACTATGAATATACTCAAACAACTCTTTTTTATTGCAAACATTAATGTAGCCTATACTCTTTTTGATTTTTTATTATTATATTTATTATTCTTTTTCTATGTTTTTGTTTACGATGTGGATGTCTTAATTGTAAGATTTTGGTATTATTTTGATTGTTAAATATTCAGCATATACAAAAAACGAACGAACTATCTATATATCTTATATATTTAATAAAATATATACAAATAAAAAGGGAACATTAATTTTTTTGTATTGTTTTTAATAAAATAAAATAAAAGTTGTAGGAGCCTGAAGGTATTATAGACTTTGCAAATTCAGTTTGCAGACATTTGTGGGTACTGACATCCATTGTGGGCGTTCTTGGCAGTTTTTTCCTGGCTTTTCAATATTGTCCATATCGATATCGGAATTATATCGTATCGACCAAAATGAAGAAATATATTGTGATATAACTCTTTGCCATATTGTCTAATGGTCTAATCTGATTCAATGATCTATGCTAAGCTAAGGTAAAAGTGCTCTCGCCAGACTCATAAATCGTCTGAATGGAATTTAAAAGTGATAAAATTCAAGTGTTTAACTTTAGGGAGTTGTAAAATGAGTGGTAAGTTTCTTTAAAGGTGGCATTTGAGTGAGATGCTAATGGTCTAATCTGATTCCACGATCTATGCTAAGCTAAGCTAAAAGTGCTCCCTCCAGACCTGGAGATCAGCTGAATGGATTCAAAATATTAAAACTGTTTAATATTAGGGATTTTTAAAAATTACCATTCGTTTTTGTAAGTGGATAGTTTTTTTTTTAAGATGGCATTTTTGAGAGAGGTGCTAATAGTCTAATCTGATTTAAGGATCTATGCTATGCTAAAGGTTTTTCCGTCAGACCTGGAGATAGGCTGAGTTGATTAAAAAAATGCTAAAACTCAACTGTTTAACTCTAGGGAGTTGTAAAATGAGTTGAACGTTTCTTTATTGATGGCATTTTTGAGTGAGATGCTAATGATCTAATCAGATTCAATGATCTATGCTAAGATACGCTAAAAGTGCTCCCATTAGAGATTGGCTGAATGGATTCAAAATTGTAAAACTCAGTTGTTTATCTCTGGGGAGTTGTAAAATAAGGCTTTAAATAAAATAAAATAAAAAATGTTTTTATATATTTTAAAGCAGAACGTTCCTTTAAAGATGGTATTTTCAATTATATGTTTATGGTCTAATCTGATTCAATTATCTATGCTAAGCTAAAAGTTCTTCCGCCAGACCAGGATATCGGCTGAATTGCTTCAAAATGGTAAATCTCGTCTGTTTAACTCTAGGGAGTTGTAAAATGAGCCTTTTATTGTATTTTTTTAAGGAGAGCGTTCCTTTTAAAGATGACATTTTTGAGTGAGATGCTAATGGTCTAATCTGATTCAGTGATCTATACTAAGCCAAGCTAAAAGTGTTCCCACCAGATCTGGAGATAAACTGAATGGATTCATAAATGCTAAAACTCAACTGCTTAACTTGAGGCAGTTGTAAAATGAGTGGAAAGTTCCTTTAATGGTGCCATTTTTGAGTGAGATGCTAATGGTCTAATCCGATTTAATGATCTATGCTAAGCTAAAAGTGTTCCTGCCAGACTCGCAGATCATCTGAATGGATTCAAAAATGCTAAAACTGAACTTTTTAGTTTGAGATGGTTGTAAAATGAGTGGAAAGTTCCTTTACAGATGGCATTTTTGATTGAGATGCTAATGGTCTAATCCGATTCAATGATCTATGCTAAGCTAAGCTAAAAGTGCTCTCGCCAGACTCACAAATCATCTGAATGGAATTAAAAAATGCTAAAACTCAAGTGTTTAACTTTAGGGAGTTGTAAAATGAGTGGAACGTTTCTTTAATGGGGCCGTTTTTGAGTGAGATGCTAATGGTCTAATCCGATTTAATGATCTATGCTCAGCTAAAAGTGCTCTCGCCAGACCCACAAATCATCTGAATGGAATCAAAAATGCTAAAACTGAACTTTTTAACTTGAGGTAGTTGTAAAATGAGTGGAAAGTTCCTTTACAGATAGCATTTTTGATTGAGATGCTAATGGTCTAATACGATTCTATGATCTATGCTAAGCTAAGCTAAAAGTGCTCTTGCCAAACTCACAAATCATCTGAATGGAATTAAAAAATGCTAAAACTCAAGTGTTTAACTTTAGGGAGTTGTAAAATGAGTGGAACGTTTCTTTAATGGTGCCATTTTTGAGTGAGATGCTAATGGTCTAATCCGATTTAATGATCTATGCTAAGCTAAAAGTGTACCTGCCAGACTCGCAGATCGTCTGAATGGATTCAAAAAGGCTAAAACTGAACTTTTTAACTTGAGGTAGTTGTAAAATGAGTGGAAAGTTCCTTTAATGGTGCCATTTTTGATTGAGATGCTAATGGTCTAATCCGATTTAATGATCTATGCTAAGTTAAGACAAACGTGATCCCACCAGACAGCTGAATGAATATCAGCTAAATGGTTTCAAAAATGGTTAACTTCAACTGGGGGAGCTGTATAATGAGGCTATTTTCAGAAACAAGAGTTTGGAGAAGTTTGTTTTTTCTTTGTCAAAGCCGTCTCCTTGACAGTGAGTAAATAATGAGAACATTTGATTTGGCTGCACTGTTTCTTTAATGTCGCTGCCTCTTTTTTTTTTTCCTTCTCTATGCACACAAGCCTTCTCACAGCACTTCTCCAACCGTAACGGCAGGGCCTTGACCTTGTCATTCACCCAGCGGTTGTTTCTCGCAATCAAACCGCACTGCGACCATTCATGAAACCGGAGTCAGTATGCAGTCGCAGCCAATGACGGGCCCGAGGCGCGACTCTCTCTCTCTTTTTTTCTGTGGAAGAGTCCTTTGATAGTGGGGATTTGTGTGGAAAAAGCCATCAACAGCAGGTCTAAACCCTCGTCTCTGCGCTCAAGGACACGTGGAGGTCACCGGCACCGTTCCGAGACCAATTTACATTGATCAGTGTTGTTTATGGTGTTTATCTGCTGAGCTTTTCCACTGCAAACCAACTATAAATCACCCAAAGATTCAATCTAACTGCAGAAAAATACAACACTTCTCCGGGATAAATAGGAGAGGATAAAAGAATCTTGTCGAGTCTTTGCTTAGAGGAATAGTTTTATTTCATTTACTCGCCCTCATGTCATTCTGCTGCACCATGTGACCATGTGAGTTTCTTTCTGTGGCACACAAAGGGAAATTTATCTCAATCTCGTAAAGGTTTTTTTTTTGTCCGTACAATGAACTGGAGAGTGGAAACAGCTCCATATATGACATTACTGTTTTATAGCGCTATATTATAAGAGAAAAGCAGAAACAGACCTCAATTTGATGTATTTTGAGACTATTTCTTTAACGTTCCCATTAAGTTATGAGACACTGAAACATGTCTAGCATTTTTAATGTTTGCTTTTGTTTCAATTTTACCATGTTGCAAACATTGAAGGAATGTTACTGTTTGCACTTTCTCAAACAAGACGCAAATAAAATAAAAAAAAGTAATCATCTAACCAAAACATTTCTATAAACAATGCATGAATAAACAGTTTGTGCTGGTGATTTGGAGGACAGTATTAGATATTTTATTTATTAATTATGAATGTATTTTATTTATTCCCTGCTGAAAAATCCATCTTAAATCAGCCTAGGCTGGTTGGCTGGTTTTAGCTGGTCGACCAGCCTGGTTTAAGAGGGGTTTTGGCCATTTCCAGGCTGGTTTCCAGTCATTTCCAGCCTGGTCTTAGCTGGTCAGGCTGGAAAATGACCAGCTAAATCCAGCTAAAACCAGCTTGACCAGCCAAAACCAGCCATGTCCAGCTTAAACCAGGCTGGTCAAGCTGGTTTTAGCTGGATTTAGCTGGTCATTTTCCAGCCTGACCAGCTAAGACCAGGCTGGAAATCACTGGAAACCAGCCTGGAAATGGCCAAAACCCCTCTAAAACCAGGCTGGTCAACCAGCTAAAACCAGCCAACCAGCCTAGGCTGGTTTAAGCTGGATTTTTCAGTAGGGTTAGCAGGTGTAGTTGTGAATTAAATAATCTTCTATTATCTAGTTTAACCAAAATGTCAAATGTGCTGTTTTTTTTTTTTGTTTTAAGTTCAAATGTCTCCAAGAATTGTTAAATTTAACAAGAAAAACTGGCTATATATAGGAACAAACATGCAAAAATAAAAGTAAGTCTATGCATATAGTATGCAAAGTAATATATGACAGATATTTTAGTTATATTAGATATATGTGATGAAAGTTGTAAGCGTAAATGTCTCCAATAGTTTGTTCGATTTAAGATTAGATTAGATTAGATTCAATTTATTGTCATCACACATGTACAAGTACAAGGCAACGAAATGCAGGTAAATGGAACCCCCCAACCGTGCACAGACATCACAACTCCAGGAAAGACAGGTCACAGGAGGTGGAACAGGAAATAAAATACAATCAGGAGGCAAAGAAAAAGCCCCAGCAATCTAGCACAAAAACATACCGACAAGACATAACATTGCCACAGGGGATGGGAACAGGGGGTGTGGATATAGTCCGGTAAGGGCGGGCAGCCATCAGGTCCTGCAGCCATGGAGGCGCTGGTCACAGACCTGCCTACCCCCTCCAGTGGGTGAAAGCATACGAAGGCGTTAGATTGGGGCCAGGAAGTGTCGTGCTGTGTATCTGTGTGTGTGTGTGCGTAAGCATGTATAGTCCAACAGGTGTCATGCTGCAAACGTCCCCGCAGGACAGGTGGGCTCTCCCGAGCCCAAACTTCTCGTCGAGAAGATGGTGTCAATCGCATTCAGAGACCAGTTGATCAAATCCATAATTCCTTATTCTTTTGGATAGCAGGGCACGGAGAGCCTCAGAGATAGAATAAGACAAAGACAAGAGGAGCTAGCGAGGAGAGATATGGGACGGAGAGGGAAAAAGTGCAACCGCCTTCGCTGAGAGCCAAGGAAGATTTTAACAAGAAAAAATTGGCTATATGGAGAAACAAACCTGCAAAAATACAAGTAAATAAATGCATTTAAGTAATATATGACTTAAGAAAACAGATATATTTTTATTTAATTTAGTTCTGCATTTCTCAAAGATTTTTCTGCATGTAATGTTTATTCTTCAACTTTTTAATTAATTTATTAGTTTTTTATTTATTTGTTCACTCATTTTTACAGTGTATGACATTACTGTTTTATAGCGCTATATTTCAAGTGAAAAAAGCAGAAACAGACCTCAATTTGATGTATTTTGAGACTATTTCTTTAATGTTCCCTTTAAGTTGTGAAACACTATTTCTGATCAAAATGTCTAGCATTTTTAATGTTCGCTTTTGTTTCAATTTTATCATGTTGCAAACATTGAAGGAATGTTACTGTTTGCACTTTCTCAAACAAGCTGCAAATGAAAAAAAGGTAATCATCTAACTAAAACATTTCAGGAAAACATTTCTATAAACAATGCATGAATAAACAGTTTGTGCTGGTGATTTGAGGACAGTATTGAACCAGATTACATGTTTTATTTATTAATTATGAATGTATTTTATTTATTAGCTGGTGTAGTTGTGAATTAAATAATCTATTGTCTAGTTCAGTGTTTCCCAACCCTGTTCCTGAAGGCACACCAACAGTACACATTTTCAACCTCTCCCTAATCAAACACACCTGAATCAACTCATCATAACATCAGAAGAGACTCCAACACCTGAAGTTAATGGGTTAGAAAAGGGAGACATCCAAAATATGTACTGTTGGTGTGCCTCCAGGAACAGGGTTGGGAAACACTGGTCTAGTTTGACCAATTTTTTGTTTTAAGTTCAAATGTCTCCAAGAATTGTTAGATTTAACAAGAAAAACTGGCTATATATAGGAACAAACATGCAAAAACAAAAGTAAGTCAATGCATATAGTATGCAAAGTAATATATGACTTAATAAAACAGATATATTTTGTTTATGTAATTTAGTTTTGCATTCATTTTTGATTTGTTTTATTCTTTTAAACTTTTTAAATAATTGATTAGTTTATTAAATTATTCATTTATTTATTAATTCATTTTTTACAGATTACATTACTGTTTTATAGCGCTATATTTCAAGAGAAAAGCAGAAACAGACCTCAATTTTATATATTTTGAGCTATTCCTTTAATGTTCCCATTAAGTTATGAAACACTATTTCCGATCAAAATGTCTAGCTTTTTAAAATTTTTATTAATGTTTGCTTTGAAGGAATGTTACTCTTTGAACTTTCTAAACCAAGTTGCAACCGAGCTGCCGAGCTGCTGAAACAGTTCTACACCTCCATCATTGAATCAGTCATCTGCACATCAATAACTGTCTGGTTTAGCTCAGCTACTAAATACGATCTCCAAAGACTACGTCGAATAGTTCGGACTGCTGAGCGAATCACTGGTACAACCCTACCTACTCCCCAAGAACTGTACTTATCCAGAGCGAGCAGAAGGGCTCCCAAAATCACTCTGGACCCCTCACACCCAGCACACTGCCTCTTTGAACTTTTACCTTCTGGTCGACGCTACAGAGCACTGCGCACCAGAACAGCCCGACACAGAAACAGTTTCTTCCCTCAGGCAATCCATCTCATGAACACTTGATGATAATAATTGTGGAACCAACATCACTACTTGCCATACACTTTTATACACGTATACACTTATTTAACAACACACTTTACATGCCAATTTGCACATAACAGCTGCACATATAACGTTGTATATAGTAATAAACATGTACATACACTTGTCAATCTGTATATTTGCATTCACTACTTACTTCTATTTTTTAAATATATTTATTATCTGTTTTTTGTCCTGTCTCTGTAATCCTGTTGCACTGTAGAAGCTCTGTCACCAAAACAAATTCCTCGTATGTGTGAACTTACCTGGCAATAAAGCTCTTTCTGATTTTGATTCTGATTCAAATGTTTAAAAATGTAAGATAATCGTCGAACTGTAACATTTTAGGAAAGCAATTTTATAAAGAATGCATGAATAAACAGTTTGTGCTGGTGATTTAAGGACAGTATTGAACCAGATTACAATATGGTAAATGTGATGAAAGGTTTGTTTCTCCATATAGCCAATTTTTTCTTGTTAAATCGAACATTTACGCCTACAACTTTCATCACAAATATCTAATATATCTGTTTTCTTAAGTCATTTATTGCTTAACATAAGCATTTATTTACTTCTATTTTTGCAGGTTTGTTTCCCCATATAGCCATTTTTTTCTTGTTAAATCTAAAAAACTATTGGAGACATTTACGCTTACAACTTTCATCACATGTGCCCTATTGTAATCTGGTTCAATACTGTCCTTAAATCACCAGCACAAACTGTTTATTCATGCATTCTTTATAAAATTGTTTTCCTAAAATGTTATAGTTAGACGATTATCTTACATTTTTAAACATTTGCAACTTGGTTTAGAAAGTTCAAAGAGCGACATTCCTTTAAAGCAAACATTAATAAAAAAAAAGCTAGACATTTTGATCGGAAATAGTGTTCCATAACTTGATGGGAACATTAAAAGAACAGCTCAAATAATATAAAACATATGCATCAAGTTAAAACAATTGAAAAACGATGAGACAAAATACTTATTCTATGAAAAAAAAATCTACTGTTTTATCCTTCTCAAGTCAATTCATGCAGATTTTTTGAGATTTAACTGGAAAGCGAAGAACAAATAATCATTAAAACAATTCTGTTTTGTCATGTATCACTTGTTGCATTGTTCATTAACTTCTGTTAAATATGCAGTGCCTTCAGATTCAGTTTTATTTAGCTTTAAAAAAATCAAATGCATTGCAAATACACATGAACAAGCTAACTGCTATATATTTAATTACCTTTAAGCTTTTGTGTGTATTTATATATGAGACCATTGCATCATCCGTTATCCAGTATTCACCTTTAATACCTCTCTAGCACAATATCCTGCACAACATTGTTCGGTCTCATGTAAAAGTACTTGTATAGGTTGTCTTATATTTATAGTTCAGTATATCTAACAGCAAAGTTTCTCAGTCATGTTTCTTGATGACCACCAGCTCTGCACGTTTTCCATGTCTCCTTAACCATACATGTCTGATTTAGATCATCAGCTCATTGGTAGAGACTGAAAGGGTGTGACAGACAAAAGTGCCATCCAAAACATGCAGTGTTGGTGGTCCTCCAGGAACGTGGTTGAGAAACACTGTCTTATAGTATATGTTAGTTATACATAGGTTTTCAAAATAGCTCTTATGCCGTGTTTGTATTTATGATTTGATTTAAGTCGCACTGTGGTCCTGCAAGACACGACATTTCGATCCTCTGTATGTCCACACATGTAACAGAATAACAGTAAAGCTTGCCTTGACTTGACTTAATCAACTGCAGGTCATTCTGGCACACAATATAGATTTTAAATGCTGTAAATGCAAAGTCCATTGACATTAAAATCAATTAGCATTTTTGATGTTGATTTGACATTAATAAACATCAAAATTAATAAAATATAAACATATTGTAAAAGAAAATCCCCCTACATTCATGGTTTAAATGTTTGTTGTTGTTTTTTTTTGCACCAAGCTGTTTGTTTTGCTCAATTAATAATCATATGCTGTGTGTTTCAGTGGAAATCTGGATAATTACCAACCCAATTAGGTTTCACCTTCACTTGTGTTATAGATGGAGCGTCTGGCTGAACAGCAACACCTGCCTGTCGCGTGAGCATGTTTGTGAAAAAGACGGACAGGCTAATTTCATCCAGCATTATGTCTACGCGGCATGAGATTTGAGTCCACACTCGAGTCGCTGCTCCTCACGCCTCACATCTGATCCAGAAACAGATGAAATATGAGTTGTGACATAATAACTAAGGTCAGATGCACTCAGGGGGATGCATGTTTACATACAGTTGAAGTCAGAATTATTAGCCCTCCTGAGTTTGTATATTTTTTCCCCTAGTTTCTCATTTCTGATAACTGATTTATTTTATCTTTGCTATGAAGACAGTAAATAATATTTGACTAAGATACTAGTATTCAGCTTAAAGTTACATTTAAAGGCTTAACTGGGTTAAGTAGGCAGGTCATTGTATAATAGTTTGCTCTGTAGACAATCAAAATAAATATAGCTTAAAGCAGGGGTCACCAAACTTGTTCCTGGAGGGCCGGTGTCCTGCACATTTTAGCTCCAACCCTAATCAAACACACCTGAACAAGCTAATCATGGTCTCACTAGGTATACTCGAAACACTCAGGCAGGTGTGTTGAGGCAAGTTGGTTCAAGGGTTAAGACACCCTCGAGTACTGTTTTTGAGATCTTAACAGATTTGTGTGTGTTGAGCATCAGTTAAGACAGCATTAACACCTGTCAGCTTTAATTGTGGTTAAACCTGGATAATTTTGAGCTTTTGTCAGCTAATTTCACCTTCCGGGTTTAAAATCTTTATTTGGGGCGGGATCAGAATCGGTGATGTATTGCAAATCTGCTAGTGGAGTGATGACGCGTCGGTTTTTCATTATTAATAGCGAAGATTTCTTATCCTAAGAGAAGAATCTGCTTCTTAATTATTCATGTGAGCACGTGCTTTCCGAAGGCAAGGCAAACTTGCCAAGCTGTGAGACCCGATGACTGGGTGAGGCTGTGTCTGCGCACGCTACGGGTTGCATGCTGTGGTGGAAAGCGTATTGATCATGCTCAAGTAAAAGTACCATTAACTGCCCAAAAATGTAGTGAGAGTAAAAGTATCTGCTGTAAATATTACTCAAAGTAGGAGTAAAAAGTAGACCTTTCAAAACTACTCAAGAGTAGTGAGTATTACGTCGTAAAAAGCTGATACATTTACATCTATTTTGTGCATGTGTGTGTAAACGTAACATTCTGTAGTGCATTAAGTCATTGCCCAGCAGGCACACAACGTCATAAGATGTTAAAATTATGTTAGATTTACGTTGTAATGTCAGGAGACCAAAATTCAATGTATAGCCAGCATCTAATGACAACGTAATTTTGATGTCCAATAACGACATCAAGTGACGTTGATATTTGGTTGATTTTAGGTTGTGTTAGAAAGTGACCAAAATCCAATGTCAAGCAAACATCTTAAACCAACGTCATATTGATGTCAAATACTGATATTTATTCGTCAGGTATTGCAACCAAAATCCAACGTTCGATAGATGTCATAGTGGTAACGTCCACACAACGTCAAGCGGTAACATCATTATTAGACATTGATATTTGGTTGATTTTAGGTTGGACGGTGGACATTTGTGTTGGCCTGACGTTGACTTCTGACATCAACCCGATTTTCATTTCCAAACAAAATGTAACGTCCCCATGACGTTGGGCTACAACTTCAATCTGACGTCATGTTGACGTCTTGTGCCAGCTGGGTGTTTAAGGCCATTTTGGTCATCATACAGTAAACATCCGTCATCTTTTCATCAGTGATATGCATGTAAACAGTCTCTAGGTCAATGTGTGTAAAAATTATGGACATCTTCTTGGACACTTTTAATGCTTCCAAACAGTTTGCTGCAATTATAAATCACCCACGACTTAAGGTAGTTCATTACGATGCAATTTTATTTGATTGGACAGGAATCGCAGGACTGATTTTTCTAATCCCCATAGACAAGTAAAAATAAAGTAGTAACTGCAGGTTGAAGGAAAGTAGTGGAGTAAAAGTACCAATACAGCATTAAAAATGTACTCAATGGAAAGTAAAAATACACATTTTTAAAACTACTTAGTAAATTACAATTTATGACAAAAACTACTCAATTACAGTCATTTGAGTATTTGTAATTTGTTACTTTACATCACTGGTCGCATGTGTTTGTTTCTATAATCCCCTGGGTTTGTTGCATGTGTTTCCCTGCTATTCTGTCAGGCTCAACACAGCAAAGCTGTTGGTTTGCAGCAAGCATTTTTGTTGAGAAAGCTGTATGAGAAATGGAAAATGGCAGACTTTGTCTTTATCAGTTGAGTTCATTACCATTCAGACACATCACCTATATCCCTGCTGCTGTGTTTGCCTATGTTTAAAATCCTCCAGATTACCAGCAGGGCTAATGGTTGGAATAGACAGGGCAATAGACCTGCTGCACTGCTATACCCTCTGTCTGCAATCAGACAGGAAGATTCAGGAGGAGAGAAGTCCTCCTTATTTATATTGTTTATCTAAACATGATTATCTGTATAATGATATAAAAAATTGTGGTTATGTGTATATGAAATTACAAATAACAAATGTAGCAGGACATTAAATTACTGTTTAAATTAAATTCTCCTCACGGTTTGTCTCATTTTGTGAGCCAACTGACAACAGTTGTTCGCTCCCCACTTTCATGCTCTGCTGGCCACGCCCACTCCTCCCTCTGCTTGCAGAGCTCCACGCCCATTATGGAGCATTTTTAAAAAAAAAATCTGAGGTAGACTTGAACCGGAGGAGGGGGGTTTCATTTCCCTTTAAAAAAATAAAAACTGCTTTTATTCTAGTCGAAATAAAACAAATAAGACTTCTCAAAAAAATTTAAAATATTATAGAAAATACTGTGAAAAATTGGGCACCGCAGTGACGCAGTAGGTAGTGCTATCGCCTCACAGTAAGAAGGTCGCTGGTTTGAGCCTCGGCTGGGTCTGTTGGCATTTCTGTGTGGAGTTTGCATGTTCTCCCAGTGCTTTCGCGTGGGTTTCCTCTGGGTGCTCCGGTTTCCCCCACAGTCCAAAGACATGCGGTACAGGTGAATTGGGTACGCTAAATTGTCCGTAGTGAATGGGTGTGAATGCAAGAGTGTATGGATGTTTAAGTTAAGTAAGATGTTTATGTGGATAAGTTGGCGGTTCAAGCTGCTGTGGCGACCCCGGATTAATAAAAGGGACTAAGCCGAAAAGAAAATGAATGAATGTAGCCGAAAAGAAAAATGAATGTACTGTGAAAAATTCTTTGCTCTGTTAAACATCATTTGGGAAATATTTGAAAAAAGAAAATTCACAGGCTAATAATTTTTAGTTCAGCTGTATATACCACAGGGTATAAAATAAGTATTAAACATGTCACCATTTTTCTCATATAGTTTATAAATGAAGTTAACGTTTAAAATAAAATGACGCAGGAAAAAAGTATTGAACACATGAAGAAAGGGAGGTGCAGAAAGGCAGTGAATGCCCAGACAGCAGCTAAAATCTCCCAGTAGTTCTTCTCTGCGCTTTCTCAATGTAAATGAGTATCAGCTGCTTCAGTCCATCATCTACATTAGCAGTAGGATGAAGATGAAAGCAGGGTGGACATTTCAGCAAGACGATGATCCAAAACACAGCCAAGGAAACTCTCAAATGCAATGCAAAAAAATAAAAAATAAAGCTGTAGAATAGCCCAGCCAATCACCTGACTTGAATCCAAAATAAAATCCAAAATAAATACCAGATTCGATAGACGAGACCCACAGAACCATCAAGATTTTACACTCTGTTGAAGTCTGTGAAAACCTCACACCTGAGCAACGCATGTGACTTCATTCTCCATATGAGAGGCGTCTTTAAGCTGCCATCACCAGAAAAAGACTTTTATATAGTATTAAATCCCTTTCTGAAGTTCAGTATTTTCTCACTGAGTCATTCCATAGTAATATCACTCATTTTTCAGATTTATTTTTCTTTTGTTTATTTATTTATTTATTTATTTATTTATTTATTTATTATCATTTTTTTAAACCGAAATCTAGCTCAATTCCATGTCAACAGCACCTTTAGAAATATTATTCCCAGGAAAAAACATGACATGTTCAATGCTTATTTTCCCGCTGTATATATGATAATGAGCATGTTAATATGCATGCTCTTTAAACCATAATTGAACATGTGTGACTGTAGGGGTTGCCAATTTTCTGTCATGATGTGTCATCAGACTCTATGGAGCGAAGCATCCAGATGTACAGAAGCGTTTTATGTGAGTTTTATGATGCGTGTGTGTGTGTGTGTGTGTGTGTGTGTGTTGGTCAAGCTTTGTTCAGGTTCAAACCATTTCAACTTTGACCCCAATTTGTTTTAACCTTTGGAAGACAACAGCAACCCTGGAAAAGCTGGAAATGACATCTGCAATGAGCAACTTTGTATTCTGGACTTGTTTTTAAGTCATGCTTAAGATCAGCAAACTGCGTATTGATATCAAAGGCCATTGAGGTCACTCATTGAAACAGACACCACATGTAAAAGCATTTAAATGTACAGTTTTTAGATGAAAGCTCTTGTCTGTTTTTGCTTGACCTGTTGCCATAAGCCTTGCCCAGTGTGGATAGACTTATAGTTAGTTTTACCAAAACTGAAAAGTTTGTTAACACCTTCAGGCTAAGATGCAACTTTTTATTATTAGAATATGTGCCTTGGTGATGTACAGTATATAATGATCACTCCTCCTTTTTATGCATTTTTTTTCCATTTTTCAGTCAATATAGACAATATATGTTGAAGCATTTAAACAAAACAAATAGTTTTATTAAACAATAATGTTTATTATAAATAGAGCCTCGTCGCGTAACATCTTTAGAGAGAGTACGAAAAAGTACAACATTTTAACCAAATTATTTCTATATATTATAGGTGGGCATAGATACTTTTTTTAAAATCTAGATTTATCTCACTGTAATCTTGAAATGAATCTAGATTAAAATGGCTCATTTGAAATTCTGCTGACGGCATTCAGAATATGTGTGCTACCCAAATAATGACTAAAAGTAAGTCTTTGTGAGATCGGGTTTCTCAAGCCAGGTGGCGCATTAGACCAGGGGCTTATTTCCTGTTTCCAAAATTGCATCACAAACTGCTTGAGAAACTGTTCTACTATGATAATTGGTGATGAAAATAATCAATAAGATGTACTTGTGTTTACTAACTGTTTATTCAGTTAAACATGAATTGTGAACTGTAGGCCTACATAAGCTCCAAACAGCTCCAAAAAATTGTATTTTTTTTTTTTAATGACCTTAATCCGACTAAAATCATAACTGAACTAAACAGAAATGGAATTAAGACGTTGAGTATGCATATAATAGTGGCATTATTGAAGTAAACACTGCAATCAAACTATTACCGTCATGTTGGACTTTTCTCCATATTTTCCTACAAGATCCACATACGCGGCTGTCAGTAAAGGATTGCACAAACACACACACACACATATCGAAAAATGAGGAAGTTATTTCTTTCCATTCGGCATGCATTATTAAACT
This sequence comes from Danio aesculapii, assembly GCF_903798145.1. Lineage (NCBI taxonomy): Eukaryota > Metazoa > Chordata > Actinopteri > Cypriniformes > Danionidae > Danio > Danio aesculapii. The sequence goes on along the minus strand of NC_079450.1, from coordinate 5,881,597 downwards.
CCATAACACTCTCACCAGTCCTTACTTCTTATTTGCGTCTAATAGCCCAGTTTGTCACGAATGATATGTTCATGAGTGAATGTGAAACTGCCGAATTGCAGATAAAGTCACACAAAATTACAGGAAACTCTTACATGAAAGCACTTCAGGTAAACACCTTAATTATATTATTGTGTATTAAGGCAATAACTCGATTACAGATGTCCAATTTCAAAGTGAAAGATTCAGAAGGGCATGTTTTTGTCAGACGGCTCACCGGTCAGGTATACATCCACGCTAAAATATCAAGGTGAAAGTCATCATAGCTTGCGTAGAATAGACCCAGCTCTCAACCCAAAAGTTCGAGATTAGATTAACGGCGATATTTTTATCGCGCGATAAAAGTCTCGCGTTAATGCCGATAATGGCCCCACCACTATATATATATATATTTATATATTTGTTTTTTTTTTGGTCGAGAAAAATCTTCATTTTCGATGGAAATTTCAGACGCCACTTTTCAGATGAACTCTCTCTCTCTCTCTCTCTCTCTCTCTCTCTCTCTCTCTCTCTCTCTCTATATATATATATATATGTATAATTATAATTTTGTTCCCTTGTTGGGGTAGCACGGTGGCTCAATGGTCACCAAAGAAATGCTGGGTTGTCGTACATCTTTACTCAATGTTGAGTCATTACAAA
>NC_079450.1:5793105-5878216 GCF_903798145.1 Danio aesculapii | reverse complement strand
TGATATAGAATAGAAATAAAATAAAATGGAAGCCCTAAACCACATTCTATTCTATTATACATTTTTATTGTAAATATTTTTTTTATTGTGAAACATTATGCCTGGAATACTTCTGAACATATTAAGAAAAATCCATATCAATGATCATTAATGAAGTAAAGTATACAGCTGAAGTCAGAATTATTAGCCCCCTTTTGAATAATTTTTTTCTTTTTTAAATATTTTTCAAATGATGTTTAACAGAGCAAGGAAATTTTCACAGTATGTCTGATAATATTGTTTCTTCTGGGGAAAGTCTTATTTGTTTTATTTCGGCTAGAATAAAAGCAGTTTTAAAATTTTTTATGAACCATTTTAAGGTCAATATTATTAGCCCCTTTAGGCTATATTTTTTCGATAGTCTACAGAACAAACCATCATTATACAATAACTTGCCTAATTACCCTAACCTGCCTAGTTAACCTATTTAACCTAGATAAGCCTTTAAATGTCACTTTAAGCTGTATAGAAGTGTCTTGAATAATATCTAGTCAAATATTATTTACTGTCATCATGGCAAAGATAAAATAAATCAGTTATTAGAGATGAGTTATTAAAACTATTATGATTAGAAATGTGCTGAAGAAATCTGCTCTCTGTTAAACAGAAATTGGGGAAAAAAATAAACAGGGGGGCTAATAATTCAGGGGGCTAATAATTCTGACTTCAACTGTATGTTAGTTCTCAAATATAAATATAACTTCAAATTTAATATAATTTAAGTTCAGCTTCTGCGTCTGGTTCATTCTAGCTATGCTTTTTCAACTCTGAAACTTTTGCTCTGAAAGTATGCATAAATAAATAATAGTTAAATCACTCAGCTAATACAGCTCAAGAAAATCACTCAAATCCACTTTCTGTTTGTATTTTCCCTCAGAAATAATGTCACTTTCTGGAAGATGATGTCATCAAGTAAAAAGTTTTTGTTAGTTTAAGCTGTTGTTTGTTTAAGCAAACATCTGGACTGAACGGGTTTTGGGATGCCTGTAAGTTTTCTCAGTAATCAGTAAAAATAAATAGTAAAAATTGCACTCACTCAGATGAAAGTAATGAAACGTGCAGTTGAGGGCAAAATTATTAGCCCTCCTGTAAAATTTTCTAATATTTCTCAAGTGATATTTAATGGAGCAAGGAATTTTTCACAGTATTTCCGATAATATTTTTTTCTTCTGGAGTCTTATATGTTTTATTTTGGCTAGAATGAAAGCAGTTTTCAATAATAATAATAATAATAATAATAATAATAATAATAATAATAATAATAATAATAATAATAATAATAAAAAAAACATTTTAAGGTCAATATTATTAGCCCCCAATATTTTTTTTCTACTGTATATGCTACAGAACAAACCACTGTTATACAATGACCTGCCTAATTACTTACCTAGTTAACCCTTTACTGCCACACCAAGAAAAAAAAATATTTGGATGTCCTAATGTTGCTAGTTAGCGCACGCAATACATTTTTTTTCAACACATCCCTTAATTTCTAAAATATCGACCTCTACCAAATTGATATGTCGGTTTATGGTAAAACTACCGGAATTAATACATATACTATGAAAAATCTGAAAATTTAATATATAAATAATATATCTTCATTTTTTGCGGTATAAAATATTTCAGATTGTCAATTAACATGTTTTCTTGTTTTTTTACAGTATAACAAAATCAAGTGTACAGTAGTAGTGCAACAGGATTGTGTTTGTTTGATTTTTTTGTAAACCTACAATGCTGTGTGTGTAAGCCATTATTTATAGCATTCATTCTTTAAATGACTTCAACAGTCACAAGCCCGTAGTCAAGGGGGGTTTGAGTGGATCAAAGACCCAACCCTCACTGACAAAGGTCCAGAATTTGTCCCATACGTGAGCTCATTTGTCTTATTTTGACTGCTATGCCATCATGAATAGTGAAAATAACCCATCCACAAAGGTTTTAAGACCAAGCGGTATCCTCTTTTGGCTGTCGCTTCGGTGTGACTTCAGCTAATCAGTTTTGACCAATGCAAACAATTATTTTTTATGAGTCCAACATCCAGCATGCGCAAGAAAACACACAATCTGACGTAAAAGAAGTCATCTTTCACTACTGAATTGTTTTTAAACTGAGAAAATATTTTATTTTAATTAATTTTTATTCAAAAACTTGGACCTTGGAAACAAAAGTTGACCAATGAAAAGGTGGGAAGCACCAAAAGCTGCCCATTGTAAAGTTAATTTGAATACTACAGTATTTTGGCTGTTGTTGTTATCCTTGAATTTTCAAATGTACTTATTTTGGTTATCATGACCATCCGACAATCTATTTCAGCTAAAATAGCTCTTGAAATGTATTAAAATGCAGTATCTCATAATTAAATAGTAGCCTAAATGAGGCCTATAACTGCAAAAAGCTTTACTTTTTGAGAGAAAAAAAAGAACCACCCCTTTTAGCAGGCTGGCTATGGGACTGATATAAAACAGTCAAAATATGGTCAGCCATTTGGTAGAGCAGGCAGTTAAAGGGTTAAGCCTTTAAATGTCACTTTAAGCTGTATACTAGTATCGTGTAAACTATTTAGTTAAATATGTACTGTCATCATGGCAAAGTTAAAGGAAATCAGTTATTAGAAATGAGTTATTAAAACTTTTATGTTTAGAAATAAGGGCAACAAACTGGCTCAGTAGTTAGAACTCTCGTCTCACAGCAAGAAGGTCACTGGTTCAGGTCCGGGCTGGGTCAGTTTGCGCTTCTATGTGGAGTTTGCATGTTCTCCCGTGTTGGCGTGGGTTTCCTTCGGGTACTTCAGTTTCCCCCACAGTCCGAGCACATGCGCTATAGGGCAGTTTGGTATGCTAAAAATTGACCATAGTGTATGTGTGTGAATGAGTGTGTTTGGGTGTTTCCCAGTGATGGGTTGCAGCTGGAAGGGCATCCGATGTGTAAAACATATGCTGAATAAGTTGGCGGTTCATTCCTCTGTGGCGACCCCAGGTTAACAAAGGGGCTAAGCTGAAAAGAAAATGAATAAATGAATGAAATTAAATGAAATAATAGAATTTGAAATAAAATAAAATATAAATTAATTAAATTTACATAAAACTAAAATATAACAATATAGAATAAATTAGTATTCAAATTAAATTGAGCTGAATTAAAATAAAATAGAAAAAAATAAAATAAAATTAGAATAGAATTTAAAATAAAATAAAATATAAACAATTTAGGTAAAATATAATATAATAATATAAAATAAAATAGAATTGAAATTAAAATAAAATAAATTTAGCTAAAATATAAATGAAATTAAATAGAAATTGAAATGAAATTGAATTAAAATAAAATATAGATTACATTAAAATAAAATGGAATGTAAATGAAAGAAAAGTAGAATAGAATTTAAAATAAAATATAAAACATTTAAATAAAATAAAATAAAAGATCAGAATAGAATTTAAACTAAAAATATAAAACATTTCATTAAAATAAAATAAGATATAATAATATAGAATAAAATAGAATAGACATTAAAATAAAATAAATTAAAACATAAATGAAATTAAACTAAATAGAAATTGAAATTTAATTACATTAAAATGAAATATAAATTACAATAAAATAGAGTATAAGTACACTGAAATAAAAGTTGAAAGAATAGAATTTAAAATACTAGTGTTTTGAAACATATCTAGTAAAATATTATGTACGATCATTATGGCAAAGATAAAAGAAATCCGTTATAAGAAATTAGTTATTAAAACTATTATGTTTAGAAATAAGAACAACACACTGGCTCAGTGGTTAGCACTGTCGCCTGACAGCAAGAAGGTTGCCAGTTCGAGTCCCAGCTGGGTCAGTTAGCATTTCTGTGTGGAGTTTGCATGTTCTCCCCGTGTTGGTGTGGGTTTCCTCCAGGTGCTCCGGTTTCCCCCACAGTCCAAACACATGCGCTATAGGGGAATTGGGTAAACTAAATTGGCCGTAGAGTATGAGTGTGAATGAGTGTGTATGAATATTTCCCAGTGCTTGGCTGCAGCTGGAAGGGTGTGTAAAAGATATGCTGGATAAGTTGGCGGTTCATTCCGCTGTGGCAACCCCTAATTAAATAGAGGGACTAAGCCGGAAAAAAAAGAAAATAAATGAGCGAAGGAGTAATAAAGCAGCTAATAATTTTGACCATAAAAAATATTTTAAAATAAATAAAAACTGCTTTTATTCCACCCAAACTATAATATCATTTATTACACAACTAAATAATACAAAAAATAAATAAATAAAAAAAATGGGGAAAAATAAATAAATAATTTATTAAAGGGGCTGATAATATTGAACATTAAATTATAAATAAATAAAAACTGTTTTTATTAAACCCAAAGTAAAATAATAATATATTCCACCAATAAACTATAATAAATTTAATTAATTAATTAAAAATAATAATAATAGTACTACTAATAATAATAATAAAAGGGAATTTTTTAAAAATGTTTAGAAATGTGTTGAAAAGGGAAAACAATATAAAATAATTCAGATTTAACAGGAGGGCTAATAGTTCTGTATTTGTAACTGGTCGCCTATATCTTCTGAAAAAATAAAAAAGCGAGTTTAATATTTTATTTATGAAGTCAGATGGAGGCACAAACAAACATGTAGTGAGCACTGCTCAGCATGCACTGACCCAATATATCAAGTGTGTTTTTTCTACACACTTCTCTGCGAAGTTTCCCCACGCAAATCACCTCTCCCTGTAGAGAACATAAAGCACTAATGTGCGCGTCCACGCAAACACCTTTTCCTCCAGTACTGCAGTGCACAGAGCGTGCTATAAATCACCTTATATTATCATAGCGCTCTAGTTGCCCCCGCCCCTGCAAGTTAACAATTGGCCGCACGTTCTCCTCACAACCCCGCCCACTTCGCTGATTGGTGGAAGTGATTCTCCTTGAGCTGTCAATCAGCAGCTTCTTTCGTGCTCCGCTCTGAAGCGATGCACAGTGATTCTGATTCACTGAACACACAACATCCCACTAAACCATCTCCTCTGGTATTCTGGATGCCCTTGTGTTGAATATATATTTAAAAATAAATAAATAAATCCAAAGAAGGAACATATTGCAATTTTTTTCGTTTTGCGCAAGGATTAATTTACCCACCGTCCTGCTCTCAACATTGTGCTTGGTCTCCTTGCAAAGGGTCACTCTTGGGAAAATAGACCCAATCTTGTGGCACTCCTGACACACTTGGAAGATTTGTGGACTGCGGAGGTTTGGTGAATTGGGACACGCGGACGGACAACTGCGGTTTTTATGCGTGACTGAAGACCACAAACACGGACTGTTGCTGCAAGAACTGACGGAGAAATAACAAACAATCAACTCAAAACATGAGCTGCGCAATGTTGCGACACGCGCTCGCTTTGCTCCTGGCGTTGCTCTGGAAAGGTAAGTTGCATTTTCTTCTGTTTCTCACTCGCTTCTTGCTTCATTCTTTTGCTGGGACCTGGAGTGAATACTAATGCGGCTCCGGGGGTCTACCTGCCAATGAATCATGTGCGCGTGTGTGTGTGTGATCAAATCATAGAGACAAGTGCGCTACACAACACACGAGTTCTGCATATCAACACTTTGAGGGGGAAAAACATCAATATGGTTTTCCTCGCTTCGGTCTGTGTGTGTAACAAGTCAGTGGATGCCTTCACAGATACTGACACCTACGTTGTTGTTGTTGCTGTGTGTGTGTGTGTGTGTGTGTTTTAAATGAGCGACATCAATGTTGATATAATAACCGACCAATATGCAAAACTGATTTTCAAAACAATGATATATATATATATATATATATATATATATATATATATATATATATATATATATATATATATATATATATATATATATATATATATATACATATATAATTAAAAATATATATGCAATTAAAATATATATTTATGTAATTATAATAGTACATGAACAATATTCAATTAAATGAATTGTTTTGCATAGTGGTAATATCTTTGTGTGTTGTTTTACTTTGAAGATCCACCAGATGGCATTTATCAATGTATCATCGTCTATATTCAGAAACCGATAATGGGTATTTTTTATTTTTAACTATCTTGATATTCAATATGCATATAATCATAACTAAAATATTAGAGTAGGAGCTCATCATAAATATTTTAAAGTTGCTGCTGCCGCTGTTGTGGTTCGTGATATTGATCTATTAATATTTCCATATTGTACACTGAAATGTTGTTTGTATTTATTTTGCATGATATTCCTTACCGATATTCCTGATGCAAATAGTAAGAGTCGGATTTAATTATTAATAAATTAATGCTTTATTGCTGTGTTGTTCTTGTTGTTGGTTTATTTATATGGATGTACCTATTGCTGTTATATTTGCATTTATTAATAGGTTTTTCATTGCAAATTCATAGTTTGTATAGGATTGTTCATGGCTCGGTATCTCTAGCAGATTGTTTGTATCGGTAGACCCGATCTTTAGAAACCGATAATGGTTAGTTTTATGTCAAATAATAATACCTAAATGTAATTAGTGTCTCATGAATCATGATTATTTATTAATCATTGTGGTTGTGGCACTTGCAAGTTGTGGTTCTTGTTATTTTAATATTGCCATATGTATTATTAAATTAACATAAGTTGCGTAATTGTGATTTTTTTTTTTGTTGCATTTTTCTAAAATGTAATATATTGAATTTTGAACAGACAGTGATGTAATTATGTTGTTTGTTGCTATTCATCAGTAGCAGATGCTGATTATCGGTAAACCTCATATTTAGAAACCGATAATGGTAAATAGTAGTTGTCTGAAATCTTAAATGCAAATAATAACTTCATATTTATTAGCGATTCATCATGAACATATTTCTTATTGCTGTTAATTCTGCATTATATGTAATACACATTTTTTTTCATAATTTAAATGTTGAACAGACAGTAGTTTTTATTGTGCGTTCGAAGGCTGTTTTACAGTTGCAGATGGCAAATATCGGTTGAACAGGTATTTTTTACAAACTGACAATGGTTATTTTTACTTTGTATCATGACATGTAAATGATGGCAAATATCGGTTGACTATCGGTTGATTATCAGTTGACCAGGCATTTTCGGAAACCGATAATGGTATTTTCACTTTGTGTAAAAATGCTAATAACAAATAAAGCTAATGATTTTATAAATTTCATATTTATAATTAAATGTTGAAGAGACAGTGGTTTAAGGATTTTATCTGAGGCTGTTTTTTCAGTTGCAGGTGGCAAATATTGGTTGAATATCGGTTGACCGGGTATTTTTGGAAACCGATAATGGTAATTTTCACTTTGCAACTGACATCTGACATGCAAATGCTAATAGAAAATGAAGCTAATGATTTGATAAATTTCATATTTTTAATTTAAATGTTGAATAGAGAGTGGTTTAAAGATTTTGTCGGAGGCTGTTCTCCAGTTGTAGGTGGCAAATATCGGTTGACCCGGTATTTTTAGAAACCGATAATGGTCATTTTTATTTTGTATCCTGACATGCAAATGCTAATGATTTCATATGTATAATTTAAATGTTGAACAGACAGTGGTTTAAGGATTTTATTGGAGGTTGTTTTCTAGTTGCAGATGGCAAATATTGGTTAAATATCAGTTGACCAGGTATTTGTGGAAACCGATAATGGTAATATTTACTTTGTGTAAAATGCTAATAACAAATGAAGCTCATGGTTTTATAAATTTCGTATTTAGGATATTTATTATTTTTAGGCTGTTTTCCAGTTGCAGGTGGCAAATATCGGTTGACCAGGTATTTTTGGAAACCGATAATAGTAATTTTTACTTTGTGTCTGACATTTAACAAGCAAATGCTAATAACAAATAAAGCTTTTGATGTCATACATTTCATTTGTATAATTTAAATGTTGAATACACAGTAATTTAATGATTCAGTTAGAGGTTGTTTTCCAATTGCAGGTAGCAAATATCGGTTGACCAGATATTTTTGGGAGACCGATAATGGCGATTTTTACGTTGTATACTGACATCTGACATGCAAATGATAATAACAAATGAAGCTTATAATTTCATAAATGTCATATTTATAATTAAACGTTGAACACACAGTGGTTTAAGGATTTGGTCTGAGGTTGTTTTCCAGTTGCATGTGGCAAATATCGGTTGACCAGGTATTTTTAGAATCCGATAATGGTCATTTTTACTTTGTATCCTAACATGCACTTGCTATCAAAAAATGAAGCTATGTTTTTTTTACATTTCATATTTATAATTTAAATGTTGAACAGACAGTGGTTTAAGGAATTTGTCAGAGGTCGTTTTCCAATTGCAGGTGGGAAGTATCGGTCGACTATCAGGACTATCACATACAAATGCTAACAACAAATGAAGCTTATGATTTTCTACATTTCATATTTAGAATTTAAATGTTGAACAGACAGTGGTTTAAGAGTTAGTAAACAGGTAGTAAATATCGGTTCAGTATCAGTTGACCAAATATTTTTTGAAAACTGGTCATTTTTTGGATAATGGTCATTTTTACTTTATATCCTGACATGCAGACACTAATAACAAAAGAAGTTTATGATTTTACAAATTTCCTAATTATATTTTAAATGTTGAATACACAGTGGTTGAATGGTTTTGTCTGAGGCTGTTTTCTAGTTACGGATGGCAAATATCGGTTGACCAGGTATTTTTGGAAACCGATAATGGTATATTTTACTTTGTGTCTGACATCTGACATGCAAATGATAATAAGAAATAAAGCTTATAAATTTAAACATTTTATATTTATATTTTAAATGTTGAACAGACAGTGGACAGTTGGTAATGATTTTTTGGAGGCTGTTTTCCAGTTGCAGGCGGCAAATATCAGCTGACCAGGTTTTTTTGGAAACTGATAATGGTCATTTTTACTTTGTATCCCGGCATGCAAATGCTAATAACAAATGAAGCTAATAATTCCTAAATTTCATATTTATTATTTAAATGTTGAACAGACAGTAGGTTAATGATTTTGTCAGAGGCTTTTTTTTTGTTGCAGATGGCAAATATCGGTTGACCTGGTATTTTTGGAAACCGATAATGGCAATTTTTACTTTGAATACTGACATCTGACATGCAAATGCTTATAACAAATTAAGCTTATGATTTTATAAAGTTCATATTTTTAAATTTAGAACAAACAATGGTTTAATGGTTTTATCAGAGGCTCTTTTCCAGTTGCAGGTGCAAAATATCGGTTGACCAGGTTTTCTTTGGAAACTAACTAATTAAGCTAATGATTTTTACATTTCATATGTATGATTTCAACAATGAGCACACAGAGATGTTATTGTGTTATCTCTTGTCCTGATATTTATTGTACGCACCGATATTTTGCACGGTTCAAATTCCCTGTAAAATCAATGATATAAAAGTCTTTCAGTAAATGTGAAACTGCTGATCTCATTGTAGAAACAAATGTTGTGTTGCAGCAGTTTTGACACAAACTGTTGACAAAGGGGCTTTTCTTGCTGTGCTACATGATTTGCATTTAACTTCTGCACGCTAGCTATCGTCGTTCTGATTGTTCTGGCACTTGGCGAAATGGTTAATATCAGAAAGATGAAGAAAAGCAGACACAACTGGGTGAGTCGTATGGATTTGGAGTACTATTGTTGTATTATTGATCTGTCAGAGAACGCATGGGGCATCGGGGAGGGAATAATAGCTTTTGGTGTGCTGTGAATGGATGAATACGTGCTTTGAAATGATGTTTGATTCCACTTTTTGAGCTCTTTACCGTGATGAACACAAATTTAATCATTCTTGCCCTATGGGGGGAGTTTTTTTTATTAGACGCCAAAGCTCTGAAGGAGAATCTGTTGCATCCTTTGCATGCATAAAAATGCACTTCAGCATAGGCACGTGACCTATTAAAGATTGCATAAATCGTCTGTTAATGAGAATTGATTTTCGTTATTTGAAGACAGTACTGCTGATGCACAGATCAATGCAAGATGAAAGAAATACTCCATGCATATATTACATTTCTGCAGAAACTTCATGCATTTCTAACATTTTTTTACAAGCAAATTTCTCCTTTTGGCTGTTTTTGTTAGACAAAAGGCAGCTTGAAGGTGAGTAAATAATGACGGAATTTTCCTTTTTGCCAGCCGGAGCTCTTTAATAGCACCAGATGAGTGTGTTGAAGGACACGGAGCATTGTGCGAGAGCGAAGAGCGACGTGTTTTAATTTTCATGTCAGCGTGTGTTTTGGATGGTGGGAGGGGTAAACTAGACGCCCTGAGAGTTTGTTCTCCCTCAGACTCAACAGCGCTGATGATGTTTGCTCAGGGGAAAATCTGTCTGAAACTCATTATGTTTTTTTTTTTTCTCACAATTCAGCAGTTCTGCACAAGGGAAATTGATTCGGGCGTCTGATAATTTGATATGTACTGACCACATAATTTACACTCGCTCACAGTTGCTGGCCTTTCCAGCATCGATTTGTCTTTTTTTTTTTTTTACTGTCATCCAAGTTTGAAGTTCAAAATCTGATTAGCCTAAATATACTTCTGTTCATGCATGACTTTAAAAACAGGATGCTTGCTTTGAATAAACAGCTAAATGCTTGTGACAAACGTATGTTTCAGATGCATCAAAATAATTTCTACCTGCAACCTTTAAGGTATTTTTAAACTACTCCAAATAATAGTTTCCCTTAAAACTTCCGAAGTGTTGAACATCACACGTTAAATGCATGACAGATATTGCTGAAGTAGATGAACTGACAGAGCACCTGTGCTTTTGTGACAGAATTAAACTATGAAGCACTATAAACAAATGTTTTTGTTTCACAAACCCACAACCCTTACCCAGAATAGAACATACGCTAGATTTCTAGCTGTCAATTATTTCGGTCTTAAAATTACAGGGGTTTGGAGCAACATAATAATAATAATCATAATCATATTAATAATAATAATAATAGTAATACTACTACGACTACTACTAATAATAATAATAATAATTGTAAGTCATAATTTGATTTAATATAAATTATAAACAGTGCTCAAATTCATGCACAGTTACAAATGTTTATATGTTTAGTTGTCTACATTCGCTATTTCACCCCTACCCCTTAGTTTGTAATGGTTTGCTCCGCCTTAATTGAACTGTTTTAAGTTATATTACGATAAAAGAGTGAAAGAAAGAAAGACCGAGCAATAGTTTTTTGACTGCAGCTTATTGTTGTACTGCATGAAAATTCAGTAAACATCTTTAATTGAAAAGAAACCGGAGTAGATTTATTGCCCGATTGATAAAAAAAAAAATTCTGATAGTATATTAATAATAATAATAATAATAATAATAATAATAATAATAATAATAATAATAATAATAATAATAATAAGGTCACTCTTTATTTTGATGGTCCGTTTGTTGAATTTAATTTCCATTGCATCTACATGCCAACTATTTCTCATTAGATTATAAGAAGACTGTTAGGGTTGGGGTTAGAGTTGTTGTTAGTGTAAGTTGACATGTACTTGCAAAGTGTCTTATAGTCAGTTAAATGTCTGTTGAAGAAGTAGTATCAGCAGATATTAAGCAGATAGTCTACTATTACTCAAATAGTCTACTATTACTCAAAAATAAAGTGTTACCAATAATAATAATAATAATAATAATAATAATAATAATAATAATAATAATAATAATAATAATAATAATAATAATAAATACAAAATAAATAAAAAAGAAAAGCAATTCTAAAAATAAATATCTATGTATAAATACATTAGACAATGCAGTGAAATATATACCAATAAAAATAAAAGAGAAAATGATAAATTAAATAAGTAAATAAAACTTATTGCTTAAATGCTTAAAAAAAAAAAAAAAAAAAACAATTGTTGGAGTGTGCTTGCAGGAAAATACAGTGTTTCAGAGTTTCTACTTCAAAATGTGATGTTTAGAAAATGTGTTACTTGTGTGGCTTTTATATTACTAGTTTACTTGCAAATATTGTTTCACAGTGAATCCCTCACCAGTTTGAATCTTCCTTTCAACAATTTTGAATGCGGCAGTCAGTGAAAACCCCACTCGTTTTATTTGTTGTAGTTGTGAAATAGATTTTTCAACACTAGTTTAAAAACAGAACTGTTTTTTGAGCCTCAGGGTTGTTCATCAGCTGTACAGGCTTTTGGTGAACCCATCTGTTCATAGAATTTCAACTTATCTTCTACAATAAACCCATTCAATACTGGAATCTGTGTAGAAGAAACTACATTACCCATAATGCCCTGCCAAGATTCCACCAATCAGAAAGTTGCAGTGAGCATAGCACATCAAAAACCCACAAGATTCCGTCCACTTCTACTAAGCACCATAACTGACATATTCAATTTGATCACAAACTACTTCAATTGTTAAGTATTATGTAAATGTTATATTTAATATTCTGTTTTTCCAATTTATTGTTTTAATCTCTGTCATTTGCACTGCTTTAAGTTTTGAATAAACCAAATTGGCCGTAGTGTATGTGTGTATATAAGTGTGTATAGGTGTTTCCCAGTACTGGGTTGCAGCTGGAAGGGCATCCGCTGTGTAAAACATATGCTAGATAATTTGGTGGTTCATTCTGCTGTGGTGACTCCTAATGAATAAAGGGACTAAGCCGAAAGAAAATGAATGAATGAAGCACATTCAATACTGGAATCCATGTAGAAGAAACTACATTACCCATAATGCCATGCCAAGACTCCACCAATCAGAAAGTTGCAGCGAGTAAAGCACACCAAAAATTATTTTTAGCTCCGCCCACTTACATAAAGCACCATAAACAACATATTCAACTTGCTCACAAAATACTTCAATTGTTAAGTATTATATAAATGTTAGTGTTTCCGATTTATTGTTTTAATGTGTCATTTACACTGATTATAAGCACATTGAATAAGCACAAATACTATGGAGCTTAAAATGTGACAAAAAATTTGAATTTGAATTGTGTTGATTTGAGTTAATGACAATTGTAACCCATTTATTCATTTTCCCTCAGCTTTAGTCCCTTTATTAATCAGGGGTCTCCACAGTGGAATGAACCACCAACCTATCCAGCATATGTTTTACGCAGTGGATGCCCTTCCAGCTGCTCTCAAAAGTCTTTAATATAACTCTCAACGTTTCGACCGACATGGTGTTCATCAGGTAAAGCAGCACAAATGGGAGTACTCAAGAAATAGTGAACCAGCCCTACACATAACACCTGCAGTCAATCCTCACAATCAGCCAACAAGCCAGTAAACAGGAACACTTTACATACAACAATATACATATGATAATGAGATACATACCTTTATAAAAAAGATTTAAAATACAGATCCAAGTTTTAACTTCCTCGAAAACAAAGTATTCAATGCATAAATATAGCGCATCACACATGTAAAAATAATCACATCAATCAACCACAAGGCCAGTGAACCAAGGGGAAAAAACTGTTGTGACACATATATCTAGTAAACAACAGTGTAGGATATAAATACACGAATCCAAATTTAAACCTCTCGGAGATCAAGTATTCAAGGTGTAAATGTAAAACGCTTCCCGTCTGTAATAAAAGTCTGTCAATGTCCCCACCCCTTCTCGGCACCTTCACTTGTTCAATGCCAATATATCGTAATGTCGCAAGGTTATGTTTCGATGCATTAAAATGAACAGAGATAGGATTTCGTTGATCATTTAATCGTATATTACTTCTGTGTTCAGCAATTCGTGTTTTTAAACACAGTCTTGTTTTACCGATGTAGGCTAAACCACAAAGACATTTAATCATATTGATCACATTTTTTGTGTTGCATGAAATCACACCAATTCAATTGAAATCAATTCACGTATAGCGCATGTGTTTGGACTGTGGGGGAAAGCAGAGCACCCAGAGGAAACCCACACCAACAAAGGGAGAACATGCAAACTCCACACAGAAATGCCAACTGACCCAGGGACTGGAACCAGCGACCTTCTTGCGGTGAGGTGACAGTGTTAACCATTAAGCCACCGTGCCCGTCCCCCCACCCCCAATTGTAATTTAATAAAACTGAATATTATAAGTCATAAGAAATAGCTTCAAGTTTGATATTCTTAACTTGAATATTGAACATCTGAAATTTAAGATAACTAAATTCTTAAGGCAGATTTTTTTAACGCCATATAAGGTTCAGTTTTATTAAATTACAATTTTCTGTAATTCAAATGAACACAATTCAAATTCAGATTGTTTTGTCGTATTTTAAGCTCCATATTATACAGTGTAGTATATTTGTCTGTTTTTTCCTTCAGATTTTCTTGTACTTTTTAACTTCAAGCCCAAGTTTGTAGAGTTGTGATTCTCTTTGTACACTATAAAACTCAAAAAGTTAAGGTAACTCAAACCGTTTGAGGAAACCAACTGCAACAAACCATTTAAGTTCAAAAACGAATCCTAATGAGTACTGAGAACTTAATCCATTTGAGTAAATAAAGCAATATGAGCACAGTTTAACCCAATAAATGAAGAGAACTCAAGCCAACTGAGTAATGTAAAACCCAATAAGTTAAGGCAACTCAAACCATTAGAGGAAACCGATTGCAACAAACTATTTAAGTTCAAAAACAAATCCTAATGAGTACTGAGAACTTAATCCATTTGAGTAAATGAAGCAATTTGAGCACAGTAAAAGCCAATAAATGAAGAGAACTCAAACCAACTGAGTACTGTAAAACCCAAAAAGTTAAGGTAACTCAAACCGTTTGAGGAAACCGACTGCAACAAACCATTTAAGTTCAAAAACGAATCCTAATGAGTACTGAGAACTTAATCCATTTGAGTAAATAAAGCAATATGAGCACAGTAAAACCCAATAAATGAAGAGAACTCAAACCAACTGAGTAATGTAAAACCCAATACATTAAGGCAACGTTAAGGAAACCGATTGCAACAAACTATTTGAGTAAAAAAAATAAATCTTTGCGAGTACTGTGAACTTACTCCGTTTAAGTAGAAGAGATATTTAATTAACTCATTACTAGGCCCACACGGAATCTGCGTGATTTCCGCAGATTTTTAGCCCATCATTGATTCTGTTTATTTACTTGTTTAAATATGTGTAAATTTATATTTATTCAGTTTTTTTAATTAATTTCTGTAATATTATTGACTAACATGAAAATATTCATATGATTTATTTACAATACAGTTTGTAAAGTCTTATTTTGTCTCTTTTAGTAGAGATATTATATGAGAGTCTTGCTTCGTTTACCAAATAAAGTGGATCTAATTGGATTTGCATTGTAAACATTAAATACAAGTTAAAAAGGTTTTACTTTTTATTTCATATATTAAGTTTTTAGTAATGATACTCCCAAAATAATTCTGCATAAATCCGCAGATTTTAAACACAATTCTGAGCAGAAATAGCAGAAAATGTCTGCAGATTCCGTCTGACCCTACTTACTACCTTCAACACTGAGTTCAAAACTCTTTTCATATGAGTAGAATTAACTTTCAGTCAATTTTGAGTTAACTACACTCATTTCATTTGATAAAGTTGACTGTGGGTTTTACAGTGTTGCTGGTTAATTCAATTCATGGCTTTTAACACTTAAAGTCATTTTTTTGGGGGGAAACGAGACCAAATCCGTGCTGTGTTTTTGTGGCTGGGCTTTTTCAAGTAAACACTCCGGTCTCACAGTTTCAAAAGTACCACAGTCTGATACATCACTGTACCTCGGTGCCGCCACAGCACTTTTATGCAAATGCCTCAAGAATGCAAAAGACTCATTAGTCTCCACATCAAAGGCGAAGGGGGGTTCCTGTTCTCACAACATGTTTAGTTCCATTAGCTCTTTCCTCAAGATCATGAGGACTTATTGGACAATGCCGCAGTGTGATGGTGGGCAGATTACTGCTTCTCTGCCCTGCCTTTGTATCCTTGAGTGGGTCACGTGAACTATACTTTAGTGCAACGTTCATCATTGTTTCTGTGTGATTTATATATTTTTGGAAAATTATTATTATTATTGTTGTTGTTATTATTATTAATATTGCTGATCAGCAATGAAGAATGTACAGTGTTTACATTTTACATTACATTAATAGGGGCAGGACAAAATAGCAATATACATGAGGTGCTACTTCTCGCTATGGCAGATTGAATATATATTAATGTTAAAATTCTAAGAAATATATGTGCTGTTAATAAAAATACATTTGATAACTTTTTGATGTGTCTTCATTCACAAATATCATTATATATTGTGGATGGTTTTCTTTTGGTATATTGCTGATATCGTGATCTATCGTTATTGGGTTTAAAATATTATGATAATATTGTATTATATCGTATTATTGTACCTGAATATCTGACTTTGGTTGACAACATCTACTTATCTACAACATTATTCCAATCAATCTAAGTTAACGATTTAATTCCAAAGAGAGCTATTCAAGTCATCTGCCGAAATTGTATTCATATTGCAATAGAAATCGCAGCAAAATAAAATATCATAAAAATTATATTTTATGTTTTTATTTTCAGGCAGTTCATTCAACAGTAGTGACCCCCGATAAATCAGAGACCAAGCTAAAGGGAAAATAAGAAAAACATGTTTTTATTTTCAGTTTGTTCATTTTAGCAATTGTGTTGCATGCTTTTGTCGTTTTTTTGTCTGATGTGTTCATTTTAGTAAAAACTGTGTAATCCATAATAATAATAATATTAATAATCATTATTCTCATCATCATCATCATCTTTTTCTAATAATAATAATAATTATAATAATAACTATAATAATAACTATTATTATTGTTGTTATTATTATTGTTGTTATTATTATTATTATTATTATTTCACTTGAACATTTAAGCTCCACTTGTTAATATGGAAACAATTTATAACTATATTATATTAACTAAAAGTAATATATAAAAATATATTTAATTATATATATATATATATATATATATATATATATATATATATATATATATATATATATATATATATATATATATATATATATATATATATATATATATACAGAAAAAAGAAAAAAAAATCAAAGAGGGTCTAATAATTCTGACTTCAACTGCATATGTATACATGTATTTTTTTTTGTTATATTTTTTGTTTTTATTTTAAGTTTACTTTATTACTTTACAAACATGTTCATCTTGTTGCATGCTTTGTCATTTTGTGTCAGGGCCAGACAGAATCTGCAGACATTTTCTGCTATTTCTGTGGAGAATTTTGTAAAAATCTGCGGATTTATGCAGAATTATTTTGGGAGTATCATAACTAAAAACTTCATATCTGAAGTAAAAAAAGAAAACCTTTTTAACTTTTATTTAATGTTTAAATGCAAATCCAATTAGATCCACTCATTTGGTAAACAAAGCAATACATTTACACACATTTACACAAGTAAATAAATAGACTCAATGATAGGCTACATATCTGTGGAAATCAGCAGATTTCTGCACACGCATATTCCGTGTGGACCTAAGATCATTTTACTCTCAAAAACTTAAAACAGTGAAATTCATAACATAAATGATAGTTTATACAATAACAATAATTTCAAATTATGGCATGTTTTTTGTGTCAGAATAAATGCATTTTGCCACATAATCCCAGTGTTATGTATATTAGAAAATGATATTTTGCAAATCATATAGTGAGGATTCATTTATACAATTGGGAAATGATGCAGACAGCTTGAATCATAAACTTGTTAATGTGGTAAACAGCTTCTGATTGAATTCATGTTTATTAAAAAAAGACTCAATTTGAGCCATTTTTTGTAGTAAAAAATCAACTAAAGCTGCGGTCACACTGCACTTTTCTCCCCATAGACTTCTATTCATACGCACGCGGATGCGTCAATCCGGAAACGCAAGGTGATGCGTCAAGTTTCGCAGGTTGCTGCGGTGCAAAGTTCAAGCTTGGTGAACTCTGACCTGCGTAATCGCATCACTTGTTTGCATGAGACCAATCGAGGATCAAAACATGACCTCTCTGGGCAGAAATTTAAAACATGAAGCAAATCGCTCGCTTTTTATAATGTCTAATCATCTAGTTTAATCCCGCTCCTTTTCGCAGCACCGCACGACAGAATTTCGTACACACAAACTCTAGTGTGACCGCAGCTTTACAGTGGCAATTGCATTTGGCATTGAATTAAAAGCAGTGACTTCAGTTACTAATCCACAGTAGTTGTCTTAAGCCAGAGATATTCTGACACAAACTTGAGCTGGTAAAGTGAACTACACTTTAGTGCAACATGCATTGCCGTTTGCTTCCCCTTGACCCAACACACAGATGCCTTGAAACGAAGAGAGGCTGCTTTTATGTAATCAAATGAAACTTACGCCTCTGAAATGTGGCCTTGACGGACCTAGAAGAGGCAGAAAGTTCAAATATCAAAGAGGCCTGTTCTTCTGCAGCTGATATTTTATTCCAAAACAACAATCTGCATCTTTTTAATTGTCTTTTTTTAAGACTAATTGCTCTAAATGGACGGAGAGAGAGAGAGATTGCATTTGTTCTGTTTGTCTTGCAGGGCGTATTTCGCTTCGACGTTTTGTTTTCATGGTGAATACTAATCACACTGCAACACAATAAGTCCCTGCAGGGTATCTGAGGGCACATGAGAAGTTTTGCTGCAGACTTGAGTGCGTTTGACGTCAGAGCTTGGTCTGTGTGTGTGGTTCATTTGAATTAACTGAGTCAGTATTGATAATGTGTAATCTGCCTATTATGGTATGAGATTGCATATGGAGATGTGTATACAGATTGATCATAAAGCACTGGATGATTGCCAACCCTGATGTTCAGCTTTTCCTCCGTTTAGACAGACCGCTATTCTCGAACATGATTGGCAAGCGTCTGCACTAGTATTTGTATAAACCAATCTGATTGGCTGACGCCTACATTGCCGCTTGAAAAGTTGAACTGTTTTCAACTTTTGCCATAAGCAATGGATCCAACGCGACTCAACAGATGCACAGTTCAGTTTGGCAAAGCTTGACGTCGCTCCATTCAAAGTCAATGTGAAGCGTCAACACAATTGACTATCTATCAGTTTTAGAGTTGACTTTAAAATAATATTACTGGTTTCCAAATCAATAATCATTTAAGCCTGCGCCCACTCTCTATTTGCCTGATCTGCTCGACTCACACTCCCCCACTAGAAGCTTGAGATCTGAAACTAAACTCTGGAAACCTACTGATACCTAGATCTTGACTAAAAGTCGAGACTAAACCAAGCCTTTATATTAGATGTCTGAGTTCAAGTTGTCTTAACTCATTTGTTTTCTGTTGCTTTTAGCCTACAGTTAATGTTTTTTTTTTGTAATTAACAATTTTTTGCTTTACCTGCACTGAAAAAAGAGATTCATTGGATTTACAAAATTATAATAATAGAAAAGGTAAGGGGTTGCAAACTATTATTTGTGGCTGGATTTAATAAACCAAATAAAGTTGAACATTATTAAAATTTAATTTGTTTGTTCAAATTCAGCCCATATAAATTGTTTGCAGCAGTTTTGCAGCAATCTTTTTTTATTCAGTGCGTGCAGCACTTTTGCAAGCCTCGGGCCATTTTGAAATGTATAAATAAACTGAACTGAACAAATGTAGGCAGGGATTATTTTGGTTAATGCAGAATTGATTGGATGATTGTGGTTTGCTATAGGGCTGGGCGATATTGCAAAAAATTATCATGATATCATGTTTTGAATCATTCAATATTGATAATATCATGTTTTGAATCATTCGATATTGAAAATATAATGTTTTGAGTCATTTGATGTTGATAATATCATGTTTTGAATCATTCGATATTGATAATATCATGTTTTGAATCATTCGATATTGATAATATCATGTTTTGAATCATTCGATATTGATAATATCATATTTTGAATCATTCGATATTGAAAATATAATGTTTTGAATCATTCGATATTGATAATGTCATGTTTTGAATCATTCGATATTGATAGTATCATGTTTTGAATCATTCGATATTGATATTATCATGTTTTGTATCATTCGATATTGAAAATATCATGTTTTGAATCATTCGATATTGATAATATCATGTTTTGAATCATTCGATATTGATGATATCATGTTTTGAATCATTCGATATTGATAATATCATGTTTTGAATCATTCGATATTGATATTATCATGTTTTGAATCATTCGATATTGATAACATCATGTTTTGAATTATTCGATATTGATAATATCATGTTTTGAATCATTCGATGTTGATAACATCATGTTTTGAATCATTCGATGTTAAAAATATCATGTTTTGAATCATTCGATGTTAAAAATATCATGTTTTGAATCATTCGATATTGATAATATCATGTTTTGAATCACTCGATATTGATAGTATCATGTTTTGAATCATTCGATATTGATATTATCATGTTTTGTATCATTCGATATTGAAAATATCATGTTTTGAATCATTCGATATTGATGATATCATGTTTTGAATCATTCGATATTGATGATATCATGTTTTGAATCATTCGATATTGATAATATCATGTTTTGAATCATTCGATATTGATAATATCATGTTTTGAATCATTCGATATTGATATTATCATGTTTTGAATCATTCGATATTGATAATATCATGTTTTGAATCATTCGATATTGATATTATCATGTTTTGAATCATTCGATATTGATAATATCATGTTTTGAATCATTTGATATTGATAATTATTGAATATTTTTTTAACAGTCCATTTCGGATTTTCTTTATTGAACCACTTTATTTAAATTTTCCAACATTACTAAGACAAATAATTTTAAAAGTCAAAAAGCAAAAACATTTAAACAAAACATCTGATCTCTTTATAATAAAAATAAACAGAAGTGTTCAAGAGACTCTTCAATTTTGACGAATAAAATGTTACAAAATGTGAAATAGTGAAGAGTTAATACTGAACAATCAAAGCAAACTTTAAGGTGTGAATAATAATGAGACAGTAAACCTCAAACTCTGTCAACAAAACAAATTATAAGAATCAAATCTGAGCTTTCAACTCACCATCATTATTCAAATACATGTTACAACGTTACAAATTGTAAAGTTGAATGACCACATTAGCCCCTATGCTAAACACTCTTTCAGAGGGTGTGCTAGTGGCTGGGATGCACAAGAAAAGAAACCAAAAAGCCACTCTGGCTAAATCCTTACATCCGTTTTTATTTACAATCTCCTCACTGCTGCTGTACATCACTCATTGTCTCATCTGTTGTTATTCTGACCTGAAGTGGCAAGCATGTGCGCGTGGATTCCTTGACCATTTTGGACTTTGCGCTCACGCTCCCCTGGCATGTCTTGTAACTGGGTGACCATCAACCATATCCTCAAAGGATGACAAACGGACAAACCATTGCTGCAGCTCCGATGCAAATTTATGAAGAAAAGTCAAAAAGCACTGCTGTGTTTGGATGTGCTGTGTTTGTTTGAGGTAATTAGTCTGCCGTTATTACTGTGTATATTCCAAACAAAGTGTGAAGATTGGTTAGTTCTATAACTTACATGAATAGCGGAGTTCTGATGTATGTTAACTAGGGGTGGCTAAAAAATATGTGCGGTTCACGTGTATGCCGCTTGCACAACAAGTGCCTCCATTGGAAATGACAAACTTATACCCTAAGCTTATTGGCATTGTTTCCAAGGCATGCACTCAGCAGCCACATTTTAATAAAACTATAGCGCTTCATAGTGGAACTTCATACTGAATAATTTTTTTATCAATATTGATGATGTTCGGTCAATAAATATCAATACCGATTTTGTCGCCTAACGCTATCGTGTGATTGACAGGTTGATCACTGATCACGCCTATGCCAGTAGAGAAAGGAAGGGAAGGTTTATAAAAAATAAAATAAAAATTATTAAAGGTCACAACAAGGATACAGAAATTGACAACAAAATGTGCACAAATAAAATATTTGTAATAAATACTGCAATATTCCATAAAAAAATTGTTTATTTGAAGGAGACCTTACATTTAGGCTAAAAATACACTGTAGGGACAAAGAAATAATAATAAAATAAATAAATAAATAAATAAATAAATATATATATATATATATATATATATATATATATATATATATATATATATATATATATATATATATATATATATATATATATATATAT
This sequence comes from Danio aesculapii, assembly GCF_903798145.1. Classification (NCBI taxonomy): domain Eukaryota; kingdom Metazoa; phylum Chordata; class Actinopteri; order Cypriniformes; family Danionidae; genus Danio; species Danio aesculapii. Next base: position 5,855,929 of record NC_079450.1, on the reverse strand, counting down.
ATATATATATATATATATATATATATATATATACAGTTGAAGTCAGAATTATTAGCCCCCCTTCTTTTTTATATATTTCCCAAATGATGTTTAACAGAGAAATGAAATTTTCACAGTATGTCTGATAATATTTTTACTTCTGGAGAAAGTCTTAGTTGTTTTATTTCGGCTAGAATGAATGCAATTTTAATAATAATAAAAAAAAAAAAACATTTTAAGGTCAAAATTATTAGCCTTTTTAAGTTGAATCATCATTGTACAATAACTTGCCTAATTACTCTAATTAACCCAGTTAAGCCTTTGAATGTCACTTTAAGCTGTATAGAAGTGTCTTAAAAATATCTAGTCAAATATTATTTACTGTCATCATGACAAAGATAAAATAAATCAGTTATTAGAGATGAGTTATTAAAACTATTATGATTAGAAATGTGTTGAAAAAATCTGCTCTCTGTTAAACAGAAATTGGGGAAAAAAATTCAGGGGGGCTAATAATTCTGACTTCAACTGTATATATAAATATTAATTATTATAAATGTATAAGAATATATATATATATATATATACATATATATATATATATATATATATATATATATATATATATATATATATATATATATATATATATATATATATATATATATATATATATATATATATATATATACATATATATATATACATATATATATATATATATTCTTATACATTCTACCAGAAACTTGCATAATCTGTCCCTGAAATAAGAACATAAATACAGTGAATAAAAGTATTTCATCCCGTAAATGTCTAAAATGGACTGATGGTTGATTTCTGTAGGTTGTTCTGTAAAGGAATATGTCATTCATTTGGCTCTCAGATGTAGTTTTCTTCATTAAAAACACTTAGCAAATGTACAAACCCTGCCATTGTTCTTGTCCTCCGCCCAATTGAACCTACAGCTTTAATAGTTTTATTATGCTAAAAATAGAAATTCATTTAGAAAAAAATACTTCAGAAATAGCATGCAGGTTTATTTGTTATCATTCACATCTATAGGGTATATGCCGAAGCATGCTAATAGGTCTTTTAATTTGTCAGTAACCTGGGTTAATCGTTTCCGATGAAGTGTATGCCAATGCAAAATCGGCGCGTTTAAGGTCTGTTTTCCTTAAAAATCAGTGATCTCCACTAGCTGAGTGATATCTGATATAAAGTGGGTCTCAGATTGTACAAGAAGCACTGCAATGAATAACATTTCCCCCGCCATGTCTTTATAATATGAGCATTTATTTTACCACAGTATATTCAATGGAGCTTCTGCGCTAGCCTGCCGATTCTGACGGGCGTGTGCGAGTAAACGGCTATTTGTCTCGTTTTACGCTTGAGCAACTAAATGAATACCAAAGTCTGTTTAACTGATTGTATTTTAATTACATTACAACATCGATGCTGTAAAAGGAATCGTATAAAATGGAAAAAAAACTCACAATAACAGGTCACCGGAAGTTTATCAGCATGGGAACAACACTAGCTCAGCATATACCCTATTGATTTAAAAACTACAAATAAATACTACAAATATATAAAACAAATAAATTTACAGTTGTCCCCGTGTTTCTGTCAGTCCTGTCACGCTGTAAATTTAACATTAAATGCGTGCAATACACATTTAAGGTTAAGGATTAGAGGAAGTGACATCATTTGACGGAGAAGCTAACAGTGATCAAGGATGTGTTCTATCATTGAACTGTATGATTTTATGCTTATTTTTGTATGATATTTTTAAGTCAGGCCCTGCCATATTTTTTATTAGATAAGTGAAAATGTACGTATGTCCCATAATATTATTATAGTTTAAATAATAAAGTGTAATAAAAAATATGTTTTTATTAGTTTTAGTCCATTTTAGCAGTGGTGTTGCATGCTTTTGTCAGTATTTTGTGTCTAATATGTTGATTTTACTCTCAGAATCTAAAACTGTGAAATCGGTAACATAAATGAGAGTAATTTTAAATGATGCCAAGGTTTTTTAATCCAAATAAATGCATATTGCAACATACTTACAGCGCTGTATATTATAAATAGCCCTTTTGCAAATAATATAGTGAGGATTCATCCAATTGGGAAATTACACAGACAGCTTGAATCATGAACTTGTTAAAGTGATAAACAGCTGCTGATTATATTGAAGTTAATTATAAAATCTCCAAATTTGAGTCTTTTTTTGAAGCAAACAATTCAACTAGCAGTTACAATAGCATGTGGCGTTGTATTAAAAGCATTGACTTCAGTTACTAATGCACCGTAGTCAGTTCAATTCAGGTCAAGTTTATTTCTATATTTATTTTACAAAAGATGCACTATGTGAGGAGGATTATTGCATTACAGTCAAAATTAGAAAGGTTAGATACCATAACTTTGTGAGAGGCTAAATTATTATATGCATTTGTTTACATGACAAAACATGTATTTTTGACTCAAGAAGGTCCATACTGACTCCAAAGGCAGATACTGATGAGATCAGGGCCTGGTATGTGGACTTTGGGGGTTTTACGATGTGGTCACATGTTGATTGGTCAGTTTGAATGTCTCAGCATTTGGGCTTTAGTCACATGGTCAAGAAAGATACAAAATAGGTGGTAAAACGCTGCTCTGTCTCTTTTCTTTTCCTGGCCTGTCTTTTCCTGGTCTGCTTTCCTCCTCTGCTCCTCTCCACCTCTGGCTTCTCTGACTCTACTGCAATCGGGCTAACTTCTGGGCCTGCTCTCTTTGTCTCTCTCTCCCTCCCCCTGTGTCTCTCCTTCTACCTGTGGTAACTTTAATTTTACATTTAAGCTGGGTACAATTTATATCATATGTTTTATCATTTCATATTTGATCATTTTTTACAGTTATTTTATAACTGATTCAGTTGTAACCATAGAGAATTATTGTCACTAAATCATTTCATTTTCAAGTATTTGTGAATTACTTTTGATTTAACATTAACACTTAACTGTTCCATATTGCAATACAATACAATCACATAATATTAACGCTCTCCCACATTTATAGCTATTAATACTGCCCATTCGGCAGAACTACAGTTCGAACCGCTGTGGTTTTAAAACCCAATCCTACAACTTTATTAGTTACTATTAACTTAACCATTTAACTTGTTATAAATAAGCCTAGTTAACCTGGAGTTTCATAGGTGATGTCTGTGGTGCGTGTTTAATAAAGTGTATTTGTGTATTAAAATGTTAATATTAGTCATATTAAGCAGAGATATATTCTTGAACTAAAAGTTATTGAAGCATGTGGACCTTTCCAAGATAACCAGTTCAAAACAAACCCCAGATCTTGTGTTGGGAGGCAGCTGGGAGCAGGTGTTGTTCGCTAAATCATAACCAATTTTTGCACGTTAATACGGTACACAGTAGGGCAAGCGGGTCAATGTAAATGGCTCGTGTTTCGTTTGTCTCCCCTTTTTCAGCGCTAAGATGGTTGGCTGGCAGAGAAAGCGCAATGAAACCCGTTTGCTGCCAGTGGAAACAGATGCCACGTCTTTCAAAACTGGCTCCCATGGCTTTCCACGTGCAGCTCTCCAGGCTTGGCCCGGCTCATGTTCTGTGTTTTTCCTGGATGTGTTTTTTCTGTTCGGTTTCAAGTCCATCAGACCCGGCCTGTGTGCTTACTGCACTGAAAAAAGAGATCAGTTTTCAGTTTGTTTACCTGCATTATGGGATGTTGATCTCTGCTCTGTTGATTTTTGATGTTGTAAATTCAACTCAACAGTTGAACAAAGTGACTTCATTGACATTTCAGTAGTTTAAGATAATATAATGTACAAGAAATAATCAGAGTGCAAATTATGCATTGATGATTGAGTGGGTACATTTATTGGTAATGTTAGTATGTGTAATACAAGTTTTAGTGAATCAAATATATGTATTTATCTAAACTATATTCAAATTTATTAATAACGTATTGAATTTTCAGTATTTGTATGGATATTTTGTGTATTCTGACCTACAGTAATCTCTGAGTTCAAACTATGTGTTTAATTTAGCTTTACTTTTAAAGCTCATCATCTCAAAAACATTGCAAGAATTAGATGCTTTGTTTCCAGTGAAGACTTAGAGAAACTTGTTCATGCTTTTATCAGCAGCAGGGTGGATTACTGTAATGGCCTCCTCACTGGCCTTCCCAAAAAGACAGTCAGACAGTTGCAGCTCATCCAGAACGCTGCGGCCAGAATTCTGACCAGAACCAGGAAATCAGAGCACATCACACCTGTCCTCAGGTCTTTACACTGGCTCCCAGTTACATTCAGAATAGATTTAAAGTATTATTACTGGTCTATAAATCACTAAATGGCCTAGGACCTCAATACATTACAGATATGCTCACTGAATACAAACCTAACAGATCACTCAGATCTTTAGGATCAAATAGATTAGAAATCCCAAGAGTTCAGTCAAAGCAGGGTGAATCAGCTTTCAGCTAATACGCCCCTCGCTGCTGGAATCAGCTTCCAGAAATGATCAGATGTGCTCCAACAATAGGCACGTTCAAATCAAGACTGAAAACACATCTGTTTAGCTGTGCCTTTACTGAATGAGCACTGTGCTACGTCCGACAGATCGAACTACTATGTTTTTCTCTTCTTTTTAATTCATTTCAGCTTTTATTTTATTTTATTTCTATTTTTACCATTTCTATTATTTGTTTTTTTATTTCTCTTATACTTGTTTCTTTTATTCCTGTTTATGTAAAGCACTTTGAATTGCCACTGTGTATGAAATGTGCTATATAAATAAACTTGCCTTGCCTTGCCTTACTTTTAGGCTATATGAAGATACAAACACCTGTTTTACAAGAGAAGTGCCTTATGAAGCCTTCTGAGCAATCAGTCTTCTAGATCTGCTCGTTTCAGACTATTGAAATGTCTTGTGAACACTTGTTAGCAATGTCTATTGGTCTTCTAGATCAGGGGTTCCCAAACTTTTCAGCCAGTGACCCCCAAAATGACAATGCCAGTGACTCGCGACCCCCAATATCCTCTGAGGTGCTTATAAATACAGAAACCTTGCATGCAATGGCGCACACACAAACCAATAAACCCAAGTCTATTCTTCGTTTAATTTTTTTAATGTATGTGCTGTAAATGGGCCAGAAAGTTTAACCTGGTGTCATAAAATCAATCTGCTGTGTCTTTAATATAATGAAATCACCCCAGGGGTCGCAATGCAATAGAACTAGTAACTATAAGCTACTATAGTAACTATAAACAATTTTTTTTTCTCCTCAGTAGGTTATGGATAAAATATGGTAATTCTTATGGTTTAATAAAAATAAATAGATTTTTGGAAATCACCAGGCAACCCCTCCCCCCCCCCTTAATTCTCCCATGGCCCCTGGGTGGGCCCCAACCCCCACTTTGAGAACTACTGTTCTAGATCTGCTCATACTGTTGAATAATTTTTTTCTGAGACTGATTGGTGTGATTATGCCTTCACGATGGTATGAACCATTATAGGGGTGGTCAAATGTATTGAATGCATTTTATTATATAAAGTACTAATATTATTATTTAGGATACAGATCAGAGAAGTGTTTCTCGCTATTAAAAAGCTGACCCACAACATGCATCTTGTTTTGACTTCCTTCAGGGGGATCAAGTGTTAACTAGGGGGGCTCAATCCCTGCCAACGCCCCCTACACTTCGCACCCTGGAAATAATATAGAGAGAAACCAGTCTGTAAAATAACAGAAGATGTACTGCTTTTGTAGTGTAACATACAGCACCAACCCAGACATTATATCACGTTAAACTATTGAAAATGTCAATAAAAGTCTTTTTACGAACAATTCCAGGTTATAAGATGTTGGAAGACAGATCAAAGCCCCATAATGCAATTCAAAATCATAAATAAACTGGGGGGAAACAGAAAATAAAAACATGAATCACAAAATACAAATAATGTCGACGTAATCAAATTTCTGATTCAGTCCTATTGGGCTCCAGGCCTAAGGCTGCTTATTACACCTGTTGGAAGCCGTGCTTGACAGATGGCACGTTTTTGGCGATCTGGACTTTGTCAAATGTGTTGCTAAAGCAATCAAGCTTTGTCAACATTTCCCCCACACTGATACTAAAGCATTTAGCATGTTTTTTCACCTGCATTTTATTCTCCAACTGCCCGCGGTCCAGCTCAAACAGATGCTAAATGTGCTGGAAAAGCTCTGTGCCGAGTCATTATTCTTTTTCAGCACGCTTCAGTGTTATGCAGATGAAGCGCCCAAAATGTGTTTAATTCTCAGAAATGGCGCTCTTTGCATATGATATCACTCGGGACCCTCTTGCATGTGTATTTTTGTTGCTTTCTGTTGAATTCAAGTAGCTTTCAATGTGAGCGCCACCTAGTGGATGTTTTATTTTAACCACACATTTTATTTATTGTTTGCTACATTTTTGATTGTGCAGTCGAATTACAAACTCGTAAAAATATACTAAATCTTTTATTTTCGTAATCATGCAAACACAATGGGGTAACATTTAAAAGTTCCACCATTTTACTGGTTACTTTAGCACAAATCTTGCATGTAATATTTAAAGAGGCTGAATGTAAGATTTTTATAGCCTTTAGCAGCAAATTCATTCATTCATTCATTTTCTTTTCAGCTTAATGCCTTTATTATTCTGGGGTCGCCACAGCAGAATGAACCGCCAACTTATCCAGCATAAATTTTACACAGAGGATGTAAACACAGCGGATGTGGGAAACACCCACACACTCTTACATTCACACACTACATACTACAGCCAATTTAGCTTATTCAGTTCACCTGTACCACATGTCTTTGGACTGTGGGGGGAAACTGGAGCACCCGGAGGAAACCCACGCCAACACAGGGAGAACATGCAAACTCCACACATAAATGCCAACTGACCCAGCTGGGGCTCGAACCAGTGATCTTCTTGCTGTGAGGCGATCGCGCTACCCACTGCGTTACTGTGACGCCCTTAGTAGCAAATTCTTACTCAATATTGTTTCAAAGTAAATCGTTTTAAACACAATAGTGAGGTTCCAAAAATGAGCTCTTTTTATTCGTTCGATTCCTTCATTCATATTTCTACAATAGATAAATAAATTATAAATAATATTTTTTAAGTATATAATTATATCAAATTATTTTATTTATTTATTTATTAATTAATTAATTTATTTATTCTTCTTTATTTGCAGGAAACATTCTAATATGTTTGCCTGAAAATCAAAATGGCAACATATTAAGCCTAAAAAATGTACCAAGCGACTTTAAGGTTTAAACAAGAAAAACTGGAATGGGCTCTGAAAAATAAATAAATTCATTAATGAAACAAGATTTGTTTTCTGATCTTATTGATATTTTTCTTTTTTTCAGGATAACAAATAAATCGAGTACATGCGCAACCATGCATGGTGTTAATACAGGAATCTTTTGCTCTTGTTTGCACCACAAGCTGCAAAATCACACATTTTCTGTGTGCAAAACTGGTCAGGCATACAAATAAATGGCAGAGGAGAAAGTACAGTGAAAAAAAATATAGTTGCAAACAATTTATATGTGTTGAATTGAAACAAACAAATTAAATGTTCAACTTTATTTATTTAAATTCAGCCCAAATAAATTGTTTATAATCACTTAACTAAAAAAATAAACAATGTAAATCCAAAGAATCATCGATGAATATTTTTTTAGTAAACTGTGCAAATTCCTGCTGCTACTCGGTAAATGTGAATGTTATAGAGATATAATGATCTTTAGATGCAATAAAATGATTTTATTTAAAGCATCTTTTTCCCTGAAAATTTGCTCATACATTTATTAATTTAATAATTTTTTTTATTACAAAAGCAAGAAAAATAAGTTTGAATGGGGTCATAAAAATAAACAAATTATTAAGAAAATGTATTTTTCTGAGCCGATTGATATTGTTCTTGTTTTTAGAAAAGCCAATGAATCAAGCACATGTGCGGTCAGGCATGCTGTAAATACAGGGATCTTTTGCTCTTATTTGCACCACAAGCTGTGAATTCACACATTTTCTGTGCGCGAAACTGGTCAGAATAAAAATAAAGGGCAGAGCAGAAAGTATAGTATGTGCACATTCCTGCTGCCACTCTGTGAATAATATGTGGATATAATATAATATGTGAATATAATATGTGGATGTTATAGAGATACAGTATATTGATCTTTGGAATAAAATGAATTTTGCTTTTAAGCATCTTTTTCCTTTTTTATACATTTTTTACATTACATAATTTAATATTTTTTTCCTTAAATAAACAAGAAAAAATGTTTGGGGTATATGAATGGGGTCTGAAAAATAAATGGATTATTAAGGAAATACAATATTTTTTTTTCTGACCCTATTGATAATTTTCTTGTTTAAGAAAAAACGTGAATCAAGCATGTGCGGTCAGGCATGGTGTAAATACGGGGATCTTTTGCTCTTGTTTGCACCACAAGCTGTGAATTCACACATTTGCTGTGCTTGCAGCAAAACTAACCAGTCAAATTTAGAAATATTGACAGGGCAGAGCAGAAATACATGCACATCCCCGCTGCCGAATGTGAATATTACAGAAATATTTATCTTCATTTTATTTTAAAGTGTTTTTTACTCCTGAAAATGTGTTCATTTGTATTAGTTTAACGAATTATTCCTAAAAACATGATTCAATGGGGTTATAAAAATAAATAAATTAATTCATGAAAGATTATTTGTCTGACCTACTGATATTTAGCAAGAAACTCCTACAGAAAAAAAGCTTCAGTTAAAAAATAAATAAAATAATTAAGAAAACAATATAATTTTTTCTTAAGCTATCAATATTTTTCTTGTTTTAAGAAAAACACATAAGTCAAGCTTACATGCAGCCATTTATGGTGTGATATATGTATTCATATCTATTAATTTATTTAATTTTTCTTAAAATGTGCTTATATGGGTAATAAAATGTCTAAAAATAAATGAATTCATTAAGGAAGCAAGATTCTTTTTTTCAGACTATATTGATATTTAGCAAAAAAATGTGTTGCAAATTTATTTTAAAGCATATTTTTGTATTTATGTATTAATTTAATGAATTTTACTAAAAACAGAAAATGCAGGAATGTGGTCGTAAAAATAAATAAAGAAAAAAATATCATTTTCTGACCCTATTGATATTCTGCAAGAAAAGTCTTTTTTAAAGCCATTTTTCCTGAAAATTATTGAAAATATTTATTTATTTAATTGTTTGTTTATTTGTTTGTTCATTCATTCATTTTTAAAATGGTCTAAAAAAATAAATGAATTTAAGTAAGTCATTTTTCAAACAGGAAAAAATTATATTTTTCTGACCCTGCTCATATTCTGCAAGAAAACGCTTTTATTTTAAAGTAATGTTTTTCCTGAAAATTATTTAAAATTAATTAATTAATTAAGGAATTTATTTATTTATTTATTTATTTATTTATTTATTTATTTATTTATTTATTTATTTATTTATTTGTTTGTTTGTTTGTTTGTTTTAATAGGGTCTAAAAATAAATAAATTTACGCTAAATAATTTTTCAAATGGGAATAAATATTATTTTGCTGACCCTGTTGATATTCTGCAACAAAACGCTTTTATTTTAAAGTAATGTTTTTCCTGAAAATTATTTGAAATTAATTAATTAATTAAGTAATTTATTTATTTATTAATATATTTATTTATTTATTAATCTATTTATTTATTTATTTATTTATTTTTAATAGGGTCTAAAAAATAAATGAATTTATAAAGGACACTAAATCATTTTTCAAATTATTTTTCTGACCCTGTTGATATTCTGCCAGAAAACTCTTATTTTATGCAGTGTTTTTCCTGAAATCTTTTAAAAAATATATATTCATTTATTGCATTTTTTTATTTATTTTAATAGGGTCTAAAAATACATGCATCTATTAAGAAAGCTAAATCATTTTTCAGAGCCTATTGACATTTTGGTGGAAATTTTAAGGCATATTGTTTTCCTGAAAATGATTTCAAATATACATTAATTTAAATGCACCTTGAGCGTATGCTTAAAGCAAGCGTTTTGCTTAAGCTCTGAAAAAATTTATGAAAAGAAGCAATACTAATATTAAGCAAAAAAAGTACATATATATATATATATATATATATATATATATATATATATATATATAAAATATTAAGTAAATTTGCTTAAAATAAAAGATTTTTCTGACCTCATTAATTAGCAACTTGTTTTTTAGAAAAAAAGATCCTTTTTGTTCTCAAGTGAACTACTATTGATTTAAGCATGTTAATATAATTGAAAGCAGAAGAGAAACACTGAATAATCCCATGCTATTTTTCTGTGCCGCATGAAAGACATTTGAACACTGAGTTCTCCGAGATCCACCTTTGACAAATGTAAAATGACAGATCTTGCTTCAGAGCCGGAGGTGATGATAGAACGGGTTAAATCCCCATACAGGCCTCTGAATATTGTCCTGCGCAGACAGTCTGATGAACTGCAATAAATAACCATGATTGCCCAAAGTCTTCATTACAGCCAACCTAAGAGACATGTAAATGAAGCGGGTCGATGGTGAATGTTGGATAGGTTCTTGCGAGCATGTTTAATTATCATCTCTCGTTCCTCCCTTGCCCTCCTCCAATCCCCAGCTCAACCCCGGCGCATGAATATGTCCAAGAAGAAATGGCCTCACTCTAATAATAATGAAAAAAAGGCCCATGTTTTATTTAACGCAGCAGAAGAGAGGATCATTCAAGTGGCGGCAGAGTGGATGTAGAGGCAGAAATAAGTGGGCTGAGATGCGCACGCACACACACTCCTCGCGCACAAAATATTCTCTGCACACACTCGGCCATGCGTGGCGTGAATATGTGCGTGCATGCTCGCCTGTAGACCGCTGACTTTGGAAATTAGCCAGGTCCTGGGGGTTGTTGGGAAGAATTGCGCAATAATATTGGCTGTACATTCACCGGCCACTTTATTAGGTACACCTGTGCAACTACTCATTAACGCTAATTTTTTATCAGCCAATCACATGGCAGCAACTCAATGTAGACATGATCAAGACGATCTGCTGCAGTTCAAACCGAGCATCAGAATGGGGAAGAAAGGTGATTTAAGTGACTTTGAACGTGGCATGGTTGTTGGTACCAGACAGGCTGGTGTGAGTATTTCAGAAACTGCTGATCTACTGGGATTTTCACGATTTTTTGAGTCTCGATTTCTGCTGCCACATTCGATGGTAGGGTCAGAATGAAAGCATGGATCCATCCTGCTTTGTATCAATGGTTCAGGCTGATGGTGGTGGTGTAATGGTGTGGAGGATATTTTCTTGGCACACTTTTGACCCATTAGTACCAATTGAGCATCGTGTCAATGCCACAGCCTATCTGAGTATTGTTGCTGACCATGTCCATCTTTTTATGACCACAGTGTATCCATCTTCTGATGGCTACTTCCAGCAGGATAACGCGCCATGTCATAAAGCACGAATCATCTCACACTGGTTTCTTAAACATGATGATTAGTTCACTGTCCTCAAATGGCCTCCACAGTCACCATACCTCAATCCAATAGAGCACCTTTGGGATGTGGTGGAATGGGAGATTCACATCATGGTTGTGCAGCGGACAAATCTGAAGCAACTGTGTGATGCTATCATGTCAATATGGAGCAAAATCTCTGAGAAATATTTCTAGAATCTTGTTAAATCTATGCCACGAAGGACTAAGACAGTTCTGAAGGCAAAAGCGGGTCCAACCTGGTACTTGTAAGGTGTACCTAATGAAGTCCAAATTACTTTTTTAATCCCCAAATTACTTTATTATTGCCCAAATTACTTTATTAATGCCCAAATTAATTAATGCCCAAATTACTTAATTAATGCCCAAATTACTTAATTTTTGCCCAGATTACTTTATTATTGCCCAGATTACTTTATTAATGCCCAAATTACTTTATTATTGGCCAAATTACTTTATTAATGCCCAGATTACTTTATTAATGCCCAAATTACTTTATTATTGGCCAAATTACTTTATTAATGCCCAGATTACTTTATTAATGCCCAAATTACTTTATTATTGGCCAAATTACTTTATTATTGGCCAAATTACTTTATTATAGCCCAAATTACTTTATTATTGGCCAAATTACTTTATTAATGCCCAAATTACTTTATTATTGCCCAAATTACTTTATTATTGCCCAAATTACTTTATTATTGGCCAAATTACTTTATTATTGGCCAAATTGCTTTATTATTGCCCAAATTACTTTATTATTGCCCAAATTACTTTATTATTGGCCAAATTACTTTATTATAGCCCAAATTACTTTATTATTGGCCAAATTACTTTATTATAGCCCAAATTACTTTATTATAGCCCAAATTACTTTATTATAGCCCAAATTACTTTATTATTGGCCAAATTACTTTATTATTGCCCAAATTACTTTATTATTGGCCAAATTACTTTATTAATGCCCAAATTACTTTATTATAGCCCAAATTACTTTATTATAGCCCAAATCACTTTATTATTGCCCAAATTACTTTATTATAGCCCAAATTACTTTATTAATGCCCAAATTACTTAATTTTTGCCCAAATTACTTTATTATTGCCCAGATTACTTTATTATAGCCCAAATTACTTTATTATTGCCCAAATTACTTTATTATTGCCCAAATTACTTTATTAATGCCCAAATTACTTAATTAATGCCCAAATTACTTAATTAATGCCCAAATTACTTAATTTTTGCCCAAATTACTTTATTATTGGCCAAATTACTTTATTAATGCCCAAATTACTTTATTAATGCCCAAATTACTTTATTATTGGCCAAATTACTTTATTAATGCCCAAATTACTTTATTATTGCCCAAATTACTTTATTATTGGCCAAATTACTTTATTATAGCCCAAATTACTTTATTATTGGCCAAAGTACTTTATTATAGCCCAAATTACTTTATTATAGCCCAAATTACTTTATTATTGGCCAAATTACTTTATTATTGCCCAAATTACTTTATTAATTCCAGATTACTTTATTATAGCCCAAATTACTTAATTATTGCCCAAATTACTTAATTATTGCCCAAATTATTTTATTATTGCCAGATTACTTTATTATTGCCCAAATTACTTTATTAATGCCCAAATTACTTAATTAATGCCCAAATTACTTAATTAATGCCCAAATTACTTAATTTTTGCCCAAATTACTTTATTATTGGCCAAATTACTTTATTAATGCCCAAATTACTTTATTAATGCCCAAATTACTTTATTATTGCCCAAATTACTTTATTATTGGCCAAATTACTTTATTATAGCCCAAATTACTTTATTATTGGCCAAATTACTTTATTATAGCCCAAATTACTTTATTATAGCCCAAATTACTTTATTATTGGCCAAATTACTTTATTATTGCCCAAATTACTTTATTAATTCCAGATTACTTTATTATTGCCCAAATTACTTAATTATTGCCCAAATTACTTAATTATTGCCCAAATTATTTTATTATTGCCAGATTACTTTATTATAGCCCAAATTACTTAATTATTGCTCAAATTACTTGATTAATGCCAGATTACTTTATTATTGCCCAAATCATTTTATTATTGCCCAAATTACTTTATTAATGCCAAATTAATTTATTACTGTCCAAATTGCTTTATTATTGCCCAAATTACTTTATTATTGCCCAAATTATTTTATTATTGCCCAAATTACTTTATTATTGTCCAAATCACTTTATTATTGCCCAAATTATTTATTATTGCCCAAATTACTTTATTAATGCCCATATTACTTTATTATTGTCCAAATTACTTTATTAATGCCCATATTACTTTATTATTGTCCAAATTACTTTATTATTGCCCAAATTATTTATTATTGCCCAAATTACTTTATTATTGCCCAAATTACTTTATTATTGCCCAAATTACTTTATTATTGCCCAAATTACTTTATTAATGCCCATATTACTTTATTATTGCCCAAATTACTTTATTAATGCCCATATTACTTTATTATTGCCCAAATTACTTTATTATTGCCCAAATTACTTTATTAATGCCCATATTACTTTATTATTGCCCAAATTACTTAAAATGCCCAAATTGTTAATGCCAAATGTTATCAACCATTACTAAGCAATGTCCAATGAGTCCAGAATTAATTATTGAATGTCCTGCAGCTGATGGGTTTGAAATTTTGTTGTATTCCAGTCATTTTCTAAATTTTTACAAAACTCCAAGTTATGTGAAGTATATAAAGTCTCATTTGTAAAATGTGGATCCTGTGTAACGTGCAAGCGCTCAATTTTCGTTGGACTTCCCACATGTTCCAGTGACAATAAATAAGATATTCGACTCTATTCTAACTGCCAAATTGGATTAAACATGACATTTCCTACATGTCTCTTCCTGCCGCTGTGAATGTAAATGTTCCAGAGAAACACCATTGTCACGGAGAGAGAGAGAGTAATAAGGCTGTGGTCCTGGAGCTGCGGGCGCCAGATTGGAGTGGCTCTTTGTCCTGAGGGACGTGGAGGGTCCTTGCACTCTTCTGTCCTCATTACGCCAGACAAGGTGCTCGGCCACGAATCAATGGCCACGGCTTAGACATTGACGCCAGCCTGACCTCCTAATAGCTACGTGTGTGTGTGTGTATGTGTGTGTGTAAGTGTGTGTACAAGGACAGTTTTTTGTATAATGACTGTGATTTACTTCAATTCAGAATGTTTTCAAATCATACTTAAAGGGATAGTTCATCCTTGAACATTTTCTCACCCTTTTATTCACTCTTAAGTTTTTCTAAACCTCTATGAGTTTCGGTCTTTTGTTGAGACACTAAAGAGGATATTTTAAAGAAAGCTAAAAAACGGTAACTATTGACTTCCATAGTGTCTGTTTCTGGAAGTCTGGAAGTCAGTGGTTACAGGTTTTTAACATTCTTCAAAATAAATATGAAATAAACTCATAAAGGGTTAAAACAAGTAAAGGGTGGGTACATTTTTATTTTTGGGGTGTAAACTATCCCTTTAACAAGGACTTTTGACATTCAAAATTTACCACAGGTTTTTTTGTGAGGGTTAGGTTTAGGGGTAGGCCATATAACGAAGCGGTTTTTACTGTATAGAATACATTATGCCTATGGAGAGAACCTGTAAACCACCAATACCGACGTGTGTGTGTGTACTTGGTGGTTTAAAAGGACAGTTTTTTAAGTTTATAGCAGTTATACTTTATTACTTTGATTTACTTTAATTAAGAACATTCTAAAATCTTACTTAAAGGGATAGTTCACTGCAAAAAAAATTTTTTGTTCACCATTTTATTCACTCTTAAATGTTTCCAAACCTTTATGGGTTGTTTTTATTCTGTTGGAAAGAAAATAAAATATTAATATATAAGAAAGCTAATAACTGGAAACCACCGACTTCCATAGAAAAACAGATACTATGGAAGTCAATGGTTACAGGTTTTTAACATTCCTCAAAATAACTTCTGTTGTGTTCAACATGAGAAATACACTCATAAAACACTGGAACCAGTAAAAAGTGGATGCATTTAAATTTTTTGGTGAGCTATCCCTTTAACAGGGTCTTTTGAGATTCAAATTAGGTTTAGGTTAGGTTTAGAGGTAGGCCATATAATAATCGTCCTTTACTGTAAAGAATACATTACCCCTATGGAGAGTCCTTGCAAATCACCAATACCAACATGGATGGATGTGTGCGTGCGTGCGTGCGTGCGTGCGTGTGTGTTTTGGTGGTTTAAAAGGACAGTATTTTGTATAATGACATGTTTATGATGCAGTTGTACTCCCTTACTGTGATTTACTTCAATTCAGAATGTTTTAAAATCAAACTTAAAGGTATAGTTCACCCCAAAATTAAAATTTTCTCTCCATTTTTTTCACCGTTAATTGTTTCCAAACCTTTTATGAATTTCTTTCTTTTGTTGAACACTAATGACAACATTTTGAAGAAAGCTAAAAACCGGTAACCATTGACTTCCATAGGGAAACAGATACTATGGAAGTCAATGGTTACTGGTTTTCAACATTCTTCAAAATAACTTCTGTTGTGTTAACACGAGAAATAAAACAAAAAAAATATTGAAACTAGTAAAGGTTGGATGCATTTTTTTAAAGATCGCTTTGGCATTCAAATTAGGTTTAGGTTAGGTTTAGAGGTAGGCCATATAATAGTCAGTTTTTACTGCATAGAATACATTACCCCTATGGAGAGTCCCTGCAAACCACCAATACCAACATGTGTGTATGTGTGAACTGGTTTATGGTGGTTTACAATGACAGTTTTGTGTATAATGACATGGTAATGATACAGTTGTACTCTATTACTGTGATTTACTTGAATTCAAAATGCTTCAAAATTATACTTAAAGGTATAATTTACCCCAAAATTAACATTTCTCACAATTTCCTTACTCTCAACTGTTTCCAAACCTTTTTTAGTTTCCTTTCTTCTGTTGGACGCAAAATAAGATATTTTGAATAAAGCTAAAAACCTGTTACCATTGACTTGCATTGTAGGAAAAGCAAATACTCTGGAAGTCAATGGTTACAGGTTTTCTTCAAAATTACTTCTATTGTGTTCAACATGAGGAATAAACCCATAAAAGATTGGAACCAGTAAAAGGTTGACACATATAAATTTTTTGGTGTGCTATCACCAAAGCTGAAAACCTGTAACCATTGACTTCCATAGTAGGAAAAACAAGTCAATGGTTACAGGTTTTCAACATTGTTCAAAACAACTTCTGATTGAGTAAATATTGAAACTAATAAAGGATGGATGCATTTAAATTTTTGGGTCAACTTTCCCTTTAACGGGGTCTTTTGCCATTCAAATTAGGTTTAAGTTAGGTGTAGGGGTAGGCCATATAATAATCGTTTTTTGCTGTATACATTACATTGCGCCTATGGAAAGTCCATTTAAACCAAATACCAACATGTTTATGCATGGGTGTGTTTGAGTCCAGTCTGTTCTGTGTTTCATTAAACTCTTCACACGTTCACAGACCACGCCGTCCCTCAGTGCTTCCAGTTAATGTTGCTAATTTTTAATGTTGAGTTATTACACTATAGCAGACCTATAATGAAAGCAGAATGATGGTGATTTTGGAGCAGCGGGGTATGAAGATTGAAGCTCCGCTCTCCTTCCTCTGATTCTGTTCTCACTTGTCGCCTGATGCAAAAATTGCCAGAATGAATGTTTTTAATGGGCCTTTTTCACCTCTTGTTTTTGGCTCGTAGTGAGAAGCGTGTCTAAAAGCAAGTCTTAATTTATTTTTTATAGATTTAGATGTTGTTTTGAGGATGTTTGGATGTTTTTGCTGGATCCACTGAGATGCACCGATTTTAAAATTCTGCTGGGATGTGAATTTTTCATTAAAACTTGCATCTGATCAATTACGGTTACTTTTCATGTATGCATAAAAACATAAGCCTCTAAGTCATTTCTAGGCAATATATTTTACATAAAAATATGAGGATCAACCTCTTGTGAAAAAGATTAAAATGGAATTCCATATTGACAGATGACTGCAAAAGTAATCTAAAGAATATCATAACTAAATATTAAATATCCATCTAATGCATTTAAACATTTTCAGGCTGACACATTCACATACGATTTCATCAGTTTACTGTAATAATCATGGTCATTTACTGTACGTTGGATCTCTAGTGATTTTTAAGCTCTCGTTGTGAAGGTTAAAGATATTCATGCAACCAGATTAAATGCAGTATTTTTAATTAGGTTTGCTTTGAGAAAGCATATATTTGATTGGGTTTGTTTCTGAACTCATCGGCCTCGTTTAGCTTAAATAAACAAATACTTAATACTTTATAATTGTTTTTATAGGGCTTTTCACCTGTATTGATAGGACAGTGGAGATTTACAGACAGGGAAGTATGGGGAGCAGAGAGAAGGAAAGGATCGGCTAAGTACCTCAAGCTGGGAATCGTACTCGGGTCACCGTGAGCACCTGGGTGCTATATGTCGATGCACTAACCACTAGGCTATTGGTACAAATACTAAATATATATATATCGTGAAAAGATTTAATATACATATTTTGCACAATTTTTATAGATGTAAATTATTATTTAAAGATGAATCAACTTTTTTTTCAGTCCTGTGCTAGAAGATAATGTTGAGTAAAGTTGAGTAAAATATTGTCTGTTTTCAAAGCAGAATAAATAAGTCCTTCAATGAATCATTTGAGTCAAATATTTAATGATCCACTCAGAAATCAGAGTCACTTTGTCTGTTTCTAAATAATTTACCTTGATTGAAAGAGTCATTTGAAAAATTCAGTGAGTACCTGTCGCCACCTACTGGCCATTCTAATATCTTATTTATTTATTTATTTATTTATGGATTTTAGACTGAAACCAGCACAAAACACACTAAATATTAATTAATTAATAATTAATTTCTTACATGCATGCAGCGCTTTTCTGGACACTCAAAGCTCTTCTCATCTTCTCATCCACCACCACTATACAGCATCCACCTGGACGATGCGATGGCAGCCATATTGCGCCCGACCGCACACTGCACACCACACACCGGCTGATTGGTGGAGAGGAGACAGAGTGATTAAGCCAATTAGAATATGGGGATGATTAGGAGGCCATGATGGACAGAGGCCAGTGGGCAAATTTGGCCTTTTTAACAACCACAGGGAGTCAGGACCTCAGTTCAACATCTCATCTGAAAGACGGCATTCACTGAGCAGCATATAGTCCCCATCAATATATTGGGGGGTTGGAACCCACACAGACCACAGGTTGAGCGCCTCCTGCTGGTCTCACTAACACCTTCCGGCAGCAACCTAGCTTTCCCATGTGATCTCCCATCCAGGTACTGACCAGGCGCAGCCCTGCTTAGCTTCAGTGGGCAACCATGTGAGAGTTGCAGAGCTGCCGGCTATTAATCTATTAATATTGATTATCAATAAATATCAAAACAAACACAAAAAACACGAAAGATTTCTTGTTCAATAATGCACTTCCCGAATCTGAAATGGTGTTCTCTCTTGGAAAGAACTAGTTTTGAGGAAGTTATTGTTTAAAGATTAATAAACATTTGTAACCTTGTGCAAGGACATTTGCAAAAGAATCGGTTGCTTTGAATGAATCGTTTGAATACCTGTCGCCACCTACTGGCCATTTTAGTGTCATGTATTTGTCCCTTACAGACCAAACCAGTACAAAACACACTCAGCTAGATATAAATAAAAAAGCAATACCAAAACCTGATTTTTTTTATTGTTTTGTTCGGTCAATAATGCATTGCCTATTCTGGATTAATGTTCTTTGTTGGAACAAATCAGCTTATTTTGAGGAAGTTTGAGAAGTATTTTGATCTCTGCTGAAATTTAATATTTAAAGATTAATAATAATAATAATAATAAAAAAAACGTTTCAACCCTGTGCAAGAAGATAATGTTGAGTGAGTCCCATTAAGACAAAATATTGCATGTTTTTTTCTGTTTTCTTGAGTGAAAACAGAACGAATGAGTCTATGAACCAATCAGTTGAGTCAAAGAATCAATGAGACGTTCATTTGCAATTGAATCTGTAGTTTTGAATGAATCATTTGAATACCTGTCACCACCCACTGGCCATTTTAGTGTCATTTATTCATCTCTTATAGACTAAACCAGGACAAAAGACACTCAGGTAGATATCAATTATAAATCAATATCAAAACCATTTTTTTGTTTTGTTTTGTTCGGTCAATAATGCATTCCCTTTTTCTGGATTGTTGTTCTTTGTTGGAACAAATCATCTTATTTTGAGGAAGTTTGAGGAGTATTTTGGTCTCTGCTGAAAATTACTATTTAAAGATTAATATTAATAATAATAATAATAATAATAATAACTTTGTAAATGAATCAATAGCTTTGAATGAATCATTTGAATACCTGTCACCACCTACTGAGTGAGTTACATTTAGACAAAATACTGGATGTTTTTTCTCTTTTCTCCACTGAAATAGAATGAATCAGTGTTTGAACAAATCAGTTGAGTCAAAATGCAATGATATATTCATAAAATTCTGAAAGAATCATTTGACTGAATGATTCAGCGACCGCAGTGTTTGCTGTTAGAAAGAATCAGTCTCTTCTGAGGGACTTTGAGAGAAGTATTTTGATCTTCGTGCTCGAGACCTGATTAAGAAAGTGATTGTTTTGGCGTGAAGGAGCCGCGGGCGTCTGTCAGAGACCTCGTACTGTTGCATCAGCATCCAGCGTTCGCCCTCTGCTGTGAAACCAGAGAGCCCAACATGCTAAATAAGGGATTCGTTTGGAAGATTTGAGTCGCTGCTCCGTTTCTGACAGCTGAACCTTGTTGCTTTGCTTTGGAGGAGGGCAAGAGAGACAGAAGAAAAATAAATAAAGCAGAGAGGGAGAAAAAAAACACACAGATCAATAAATATTTCAACAGCTGCTCCCCTCGAGTGTCTCTGAAGAAATGGAAAGGTGCAAAGTTACTGGAAGCGAATGAAAGGGATGAACAATATGGGAGCAAATAGAAGCGATTTTGTGACACACATCGGACGGGAACGTGAGATGGAGAGATTCGCTGTAAACACAAACTGATATACAGGAGCGACAGATGGCGAGCGCGGAGGCAGGAGGTGCTGGAAAGTGGCAAAGATTAACAATAAACAAGTGCAAGATGGATTGATCTGGAAGACTAATCATTGCACACGATTAGGGCTGTGTTTGTGACAGCGTTCTGCAAATGATGGAGATGCTGCTGTACTGTAACACGAAAACCTGTAACCATTGACTTGAGTATATACAGTGGGGGGAAAAGTATTCAACATGTCATGCTTTGTTTTCTGGGAATTATATTTGTAAATGAGTTGTTGACATGGAATCGAACCAGAATTTAGTAAAAACCCAGACAATACAAACATAAAAATGTAAAATCTTGTAAAAATCTTCACGTTTTTTTGGGTCGCTTCTATCAAATCTGAGCTTTATTTTGTATTTTCTATTGGATTCAAGTCAGGTGACTGGCTGGCCCATTCTACAGCTTGATTTTCTTTCTCTGAAAGCATTTGAGAGTCTCCTCGGCTGTGTTTTTGGATCATTGTCTTGCTGAAATGTCCACCCTGGTTTCATCTTCATCCTCCTGCTAATGTAGATGTTGGACTGAAGCAGCTGATATTCATTTACACTGAGGAAGGTCAGAGGGTTGCTGAAGAACTACTGAGAGATTTCAGCTGCTGTCTGGGCTTTCACTGCCGAACAAACCTCCCTTTCTTCATGTGTTCAATACTTTTCGCTGTGATATTTCATTTACACAGAACTTAATTTGTAAACTAATTAATGTTGTTTTATTTGTGTAAATGCAAAAGTCAGCAGCACCTTTAGAAATATGTTTTCTGAGAAAATAGTGACGTGTTCAATGCTTATTTCCCCCACTGTATGTAATACTAAATACTAATTCTCTTAATACTCAAATCTCCAGGTAATACTAATTCTCCAGTCCAATGTTCCTTAAACAGGTTTAGATTACTCTAGAATAGAATAGAAAAAAAGCATAAGATACTAACTTACTTTTGTGCATTCTATCTTTTAGGGCAGGGGTGTCCAAACTCGGTCCTGGAGGGCCGTTGTCCTGCAGATTTTAGCTCTAACTTGCCTCAACACACCTGCATGGATGTTTCTAGAAAGCCTGGTAAGAGCTTGATTAGCTAGCCCTGGTGTGTCTGATTGAGGTTGGAACTAAACTTTGAAGGCAACCGGCCCTCCAGGACCGAGTGTGGACACCCCTTTTTAAACTTGTTTATACTTCAAGCAGTTGACAAAATCTAAGTGCAATAAGACAAAGGGCTCTCTTTTAACAGCCTAGGCGCAAAGTCTAAAGTGCAGGGTGTAAAGGCAATAGGGGCGTGTCTGAATCCACTTTTGCTAATTTAAGGACTGAAATATGCTCTGCACCGCTGCACATGGTCTAACAGGGTTGAGCTTATTGTTTTAATGAGTTATAGGTGTGTTTTGAGAATAAACCAATCAGAGTCTCATCTCCCATTCTCTTTAAGATTCAGTTGCGTCACGCCATGGCGCATTTGCTATTTACATGGCGGACTTTGTAAGTGGAAAAACTGAACGCTTCACTAGTGAGAGTTAAACAGACCATCTGCATCGAGAGGATAAAGAATCAGCCTCCTCCAATCTGCCTTTACTTTCACTTTCTCTCATTTGTAGATGGGGAAACGATATTGTATGCGCTCAGCTGAGGACATCCATTAGCCTAAATAATTGATTTCGTTTGTTAAGTTCAAAGGTTTGTTTCAGAACTATTTCTAAATTCAGTTCTAATTTCAAGCACACGAATAAATGATCAATAATAACGAAGTGTGCTGCTCTCAGCTGTTTTAGTTCCTCAAAATAGCAACGCGCCAACAATGCCCTTTAACACACCTCTTTTCTAGACCGAAACACCCATGAGTCCAGAATGTGGCGCAAATAGATTTGCTATTTAAATAACGTGGTGGAAAAAGGGAAAATTAATGTTGCGTTGGTCTGAAAATAGCAACACGTCAGGGCAAAGAGGTCTTGCGCCTTATTGCGCCGGGTGTGTGATAAGGCCCTAAGAATTTAGGGTAATTAAACACATTTACAAACTTGCATTTCACAACACCAAACCGACTCAGAAAAGAAAGATGTCCATTGGCATATAAATAAATAAATAAATATTATGTACACTGTAAAAAAAAAAGTTGACTCAACTTAAAAGTTGTAAGCCAATTTACTGCTTTTTAAGTTGACTCAGCCTAACCTAATGCTTGGGGGGGGGGGGGGGGGATGGGGAGGATAATTTTAAGCCTAATGTTAAATTGCTCATGTGATATAAGATTTTGGTTACATTTTTTTAAATCTGCAATTAGTCCTTTTTTATTCTACCAATAAATTTCCCTTAAAATAAGTTATCAACCTTGCATAGTCTTATCATGCAAATATATTTCCAGGGTGGTATTAGATCTTTGTGTCAGTTTTAAACTAGGACTGCACAATATAACGTTTCAGCCTCAATATCGCAATGAGAAAGTCTCCACTTTCCTTCCTAATCTGCAACTGCCTCTCTGGCTATACCACTAACTGTACTCTCTCTCTCTCTCTCGCTCTCTCTCTCTCTCTCTCTCTCTCTCTCTCTCTCTCTCTCTCTCTCTCTCTCTCTCTCTCTCTCTCTCTCTCTCTCTCTCTCTCTCAAAAAAAAAAAAAAAAATTTATTTTACTAATGTCTTTGCTTCTTAGACTTTACACACCTGAAACTTGTCTATAGCACTTGTTCACTGCTGCTCTTATAGTTGTGTAAATTGCTTCCTTGTCCTCATTTGTAAGTCGCTTTGGATAAAAGCATCTGCTAAATGACTAAATGTAAATGTAATGTAAATGATCATTCACGATAGTCACATCGCAGAATATACAATGCTAGTTTTATAATATAATTCATCATTTGCATGTGTTTTTGAGGCCTGTGACTGTATAATGATTTCAAAAACATTCAGGTATAAGAAATTGTTTCAATTGCCACTTTAATAACGATTTATTTCAGTGTATTATTTTTATTATTCAATTACTCTACCTGAATATTGTTGGGCAAAACACTGTTTCTTTCATTTGTATCTGTTTCTTTATTGTATTTTTAGTGTTTATTAAATTATTAATTTATTAGATCACCAATCATCTTAATCAGTCTAAAATGATCAATTCTTTCCAGAGATAATCAAGACATCTGGTGGTATTGTATTCATATCGCAATATATATCGCAGAATAACAAAATATCACAATGTTTGATTATTTTCCAATCGTGCCGCCCTATTTTAAACTCACTTGTACTTAATGCACTTGCCAGTTTTGCCCATGATGGTTAAAGATAAAGTACATGTATATAAAGTATGCATTATTTAAAGGTGACCTAATATGCCTCTTTTAACAAGATGTCTCTAGAGTGTGCATGGAAAGTTTCACCTCAAAATATGCCACAAATGATATTTTATATCTCTTTGAAACGGCCTCTTTTATGTTTTAATGCAAATTGTGCCGTTTTGCTGACGGTCGCTTTAAAATGAGATTGTGTTCTTTTTAAAAGAGGGCGAAGCTACAAATGTGTCAGCATAGTGTTTCATTGTGACAGCCTGAGAGGTTGGCCACACAGTTATGTGCAACAGTGTGCGTATATTCTCTCACTCACTCACACACACATACACACAAAACCATGCAAACATGACATATTTTAACAAAGCACAGTCTCAGAAAAAAAGGTACACAGTACATATAATGTTCCTTAAGGAACAGTTTTGTACCTTTGTAAGAGCTGTACCTTATATATAGGGCCACACGGAATCTGTGCGTGCAGAAATCTGCAGATTTCCGCAGATTTTTTTAACGGTTTATTTGTTAACTATTTATTTATTATTTATACTAGTTATTTACTTGTGTAAATTTATATTTATTCAGTTTTAAAACTATTTTCAGTAATATTATTGACTGATATGAACATTTTCAGTTGTAAAGACATATTTTCTGTCTTTTAGTAGAGATATTCACTAAGAGACTTGCTTTGTTTACCAAATAAGTGGATTTATATGAATTTGCGTTGTAAAAACATTCATTTTGCAAATACATTTCTTGGGTGTCATTAGAAGTTTGTGTCCATTTTAAACTCGCTTATACTTGCCAGCTTTGCCCATGTTTAAAGACAAAGTACTTGTATATAAAGTATGCATTATTTAAAGGTGACCTATCATGTCGCTTTTTACAAGATAAAAAATTATGTCCTAAGAGTGTGTATGTAAAGTTTCACCTCAAAATATACCACAAATAATGTTTTATAACTCTTTGAAATGGCCTCTATTATGTGTTTGATGCAAATTGTGTCGTTTTACTGACTGTTGCTTTAAATTCAAATGAGATTGTGTTCTTTCAAAAGAGGGCGGAGCTACAAATGTGTGTGTGTCAGCATAGTGCATCACCATTACCCTAGTGTTCATTTGTGCATCCTGAAAGTCCACATCTATGATGTCTCTTATTCGCTGACATTATCTTCAGCAGGTCAAAACTCTAATGGCAGGTGGCTGCTTCTCACTCAGGGCTGTTTATGCTAATGAGGAAGAGATCACCACTAATGGGCGGGGCTTTCACCCTCTAATGACACGTACAAAGGGAGAATGTCAATGAAAGTGTTTCTGCAGACTGTTTTTATCAAGTGTGATTAGAAAAAATGGCATTAATTAATTTTTACCATAAGAGGCTGGTCATATTCACCCGCTGCTGCTGTGTTTAAAGCCCTTATTAAAGTGTTTTTGTGTGTTTTTTTTTTTTGTTTTTTTTGTTTAGTTTTTTTTGCATAATATGTCCCCTTTAAAACTATGGATGAGTTTCACCTCAAAATATACCACAAATAATGTTTTAAAACTTTTTGAAATGCCCTCTATCAGGGGCGTAGCAACCGGGGGGGACGGGGGGCGGATACGTCCCCTGCACTTTTAGAGACAGAGCGTTTAGAAACAGGTGATTAAGAATGTAAACCTTTGGATTTCATACAGCTGTCCCTTACTTTTAAAAATGTCCACTACACCCCTGGCCTCTATTATGTGTTGATGCAAATTGTGTCATTTTACTGACTGTTGCTTTAAATTCAAATGAGATTGTGTTCTTTCAAAAGAGGGCGGAGCCACAAATGCCTGTGCGTCAGCATAGTGCATCACCATTACCCTAGTGTTCATTTGTGCATCCTGAAAGTCCACATCTATGATGTCTCTTATTCGCTGACATTATCTTCAGCAGGTCAAAACTCTAATGGCAGGTGGCTGCTTCTCACTCAGGGCTGTTTATGCTAATGAGGAAGAGATCACCACTAATGGGCGGGGCTTTCACCCTCTAATGACACATACAAAGGGAGAATGTCAATCAAAGTGTTTCTGCAGACTGTTTTTATCAAGTGTGATTAGAAAAAATGGCATTAATTAATTTTTACCATTAGAGGCTGGTCATATTCACACACTGCTGCTGTGTTTAAAGCCCTTATTAAAGTGTTTTTGTATTTTTTTTTTCACAAAAGGTCCCCTTTAAAACTATGTATGAGTTTCACCTCAAAATATACCACAAATAATGTTTTAAAACTCTTTGAAATGGCCTCTATCAGGGGCGTAGCAACCGGGGGGGACTTTTAGAGACAGACCGTTTAGAAACAAGTGATTAAGAATTTAAACCTTTGGATTTCATACAGCTGTCCCCCCCCACTTTTAAAATGTCCACTACACCCCTGGCCTCTATTATGTGTTTGATGCAAATTGTGTAATTTTACTGACTGTCGCTTTAAATTCAAATGAGATTGTGTTCTTTTCAAAAGAGGGCGGAGCTACAAATGTGTGTGTGTCAGCATAGTGCATCACCATTACCCTGGTGTTCATTTGTGCATCCTGAAAGTCCACATCTATGATGTCTCTTATACGCTGACATTATCTTCAGCAGGTAAAAACTCTAATGGCAGGTGGCTGCTTCCCACTCAGGGCTGTTTATGCTAATGAGGAAGAGATCACCACTAATGGGCGGGGCTTTCCCCCTCTAATGACACATACAAAGGGAGAATGTCAATGAAAGTGTTTCTGCAGACTGTTTTTATCAAATCTGATTATAAAAAATGGCATTAATTAATTTTTACCATTAAAGGCTGGTCATATTCACACACTGTATTGAAACCCTTTAACCTAGTCAAATTAATCAATCATGCAAACTTCTGTGTTTTGTGTTTGATTGATTTCCACACTGTGTTTTCTCTAACAGTCCTGATTTCCCTCATTTCAGCTCAGTTTTGACATATAGAGCTCCTTCTTTTTGACTGTGGACATAAACATTGGAGTGTGTGTGTTAGTGTGTGTATAAGTGTGTGCGTAATGTCCTGAACACTACTGACAGGATCCAGCAGAATGCCTGTAATGCTGCTCTTCTCTCGTTAAAACGTCATTCCTGCAAGACGAGCCACTAATAAGCAGGTGCTTCTGCGTATTACCTTGGTAATGAGTGGTTGTTAGCTCGGCTATGCCTCGCTAATGAAAACACGGCCCTTATCTCCTTGCCTTGCACCCTGGAAAAAAGTCTCAATTTGAGGTTACTGAGAGATCAGAATCTTATCAGCGCCACACCATTATATGTGCGGACAACAAACATGTAAATCACTGCATCCGCATATACAGCATTGTTACTTTCCAGAAGGCCTGCTGAGATATTATTGGCCAGTGAAGATTTTCGAGATTTTGCTGGGGCCGTTTATTATTGGATATTCCAGCTGTGGAGACGCAGATGGGATTTCTAGCAATCAGAAGATGGTATTGAACAAATAGGTCAGAAAAATGGAATTGCTGTCATTTCCGCCCTCATTTTTGTTTTATGTGGCTTGGTTATGGTGGCACGAAGGCTCAGTGGTTAGCACTGTTGCCCCACAGCAAGAAGGTCTCTGGTTTGAGCCTCAGCTGGGTCAGCTGCCATTTCTGTGTGGAGTTTGCATGTTCTCCCCGTGTTGGCGTGGGTTTCCTCCAGGTGCTCCGGTTTCCCCCACAGTCCAAACACTTGCGCTATAGGGGAATTGGGTAAACTAAATTGTCTGTAGTGTATGTGTGTGAATTAGAGTGTATGGGTGTTTTCCGGTGATGGGTTGCAGCTGGAAGGGCATCCGCTAGTAAAGCATATCCTGAATAATATGCTGATTAAAAAGGGGACTAAGCCAAAAATTAAATAAATGAATAATTGTCTTACTTTTGTTTGGCTGTAAAACAATTATAATAAAAATTAAATGAAATTAAATTAAATAAAAAAAATTAAATGAAATTAAATTAATGGTGTCACGGTGGCGCAGTGGGTTGCACAATCACCTCACAGCAAGAAGATTGCTGGTTCGAGCCCCGTCTGGGCCAGTTGGCATTTCTGTGTGGAGTTTGCATGTTCTCACCGTGCTGGCGTGGGTTTCCTCCGGGTGCTCCAGTGTCCCCCACATAGCTGAATTGAATAAACTAGTGTATCAGTGTGTGTGTGTGTGAGAGAATGAGTGTGTATGGGAGTTTCCCAGTACTGGGTTGCAGCTGGAAGGGCATCCGCTGCATAAAACATATGCTGGGATAGTTGGCAGTTCGTTGCACTGTAGCAACCTCTGAAATAGAGACTATGCCGAATGAAAATGAATGAATGAATGAATGAGTTGGTTATTTATAACTGTTGTGAAGCAGCGCACGTTTGATTAATGATAAATAATTTTTGTGTTCAATAAATTTGACTTGATGGTTTTATCCCTTGTATATTCTTAATTATAATTTTTATGAGAGGATATCTTATAATATCATTCAATGGATTTATCATTTATTCCTAAAACTGTTTTTTATTGTGTTTTTATAGTGTTTATGGAGTAAGACTGATGAACTATTTTTGTTTAGTTTTAAATTACAACTTTAAATGTACCTAAATCTTGATGGCAAAATGATCTAAGTTTTTTTTTATCCATAAAGACCCAAGATGTTAAGTGGTATTATCTTAATAATAATAATAATAATTATCTATATAAAATAAAAAAAATAGAATAGAATAGAATAGATTAAAATAAAAAGAAATGAAATGAAATAAAACAAAACAAATAAATGTAATTAAATTTAATGAAAAAAAAAATGAAATAAAAAATGAAATTAAATGAAATTAAAAGGGCATCCCGAGTTCGAATCCAGGCTCAAGGGCATTTCCCAACCCTACGCCCCTCTCTCTCTCCCACTTCACTTTCTGTCTGATTACTGTCCTTTCCAATAAAGGCAAGGAGGCAAAAAATAAATCTTTAATAAAATACAATAAAATTGCTATGGTCAATATTTTTAGCCCACTTAAGCAATTATTATTTTGTTCGATTTGTCGACAGAACAAACCATTGTTGTCCAATCACTTGCCTAATTAACCCAATTAAGTCTTTAAATTTAATTTATTTAAATAATATGTAGTGTCATCACAACAAAGGCAACACAAATGAGTTATTTTTAATAATATAGCCTATTATGTTTGCTGGAAAAAAAAGATCACTCTGGAAATATTTGAAAAATAATAACAATTTTATCTTCAACTGTATCCGTGTATCCAACACAATCTCACGGCAATTCGTAACTTTTTAATTTAGTGGCTAATTCGTGTGAATTCGTATGATCTAATTCATACAATTTAGTAGGATTTGCTCATCCCCCAATGACGGTTGGGGTTAGGGGTGGGGTTAGGTGCCACGCCTCCTTTTTAAAATCGTACAATTTCGTACGACTGAACTCGTAAGTATACGAATTAGCGACTAAACTGACCAAACGTTAAATACTTACGTTTTCTGGTGCATCCTTATTCTTGCATATTTAATTAACAATGACTAATAAATAAATAAATAAATCAATCAATCCTGTGTTTTATAAAATAACACTATGACTAAACATCTTATAAAATGCTGATATCTATTACTCTCCATCCTCAACCTGTAAGACATAGTCTCATTGAAACAGCACAGTCGCTGGTTTGAAGGATTAGTGTGTGAAAACCTGTTAAAAGACGTGCTCCTCTTGTTATTGTGAATCAGGGAATTTGGCTAATCAGGATCAGATTTCAGCCGGTGCACCGGTGTGATTTTCCATTAGCGACGCGCAGGAATTTGTTTGGGGGCGACGCTGTGACATTTTCCTTAATTGTGAGAAAGGAGGAGATCTCACGACGTGATTGAGCGCCTGTATTACCCTAATTTGCTTGGCAGTCAGATGGCAGTGTGTTATCGCCCAAGGATGTGCCACTAATTTGGTGTTGGGGGATATTTCTCTGTCAGAGCGTTGTGTTCTTTATCAACAGGCGCCAATGAAGTTCCTACTAAACATGACAAGTTGACGCCCGAAAAACGAGAGTATGTGAAGGCGACGGCGGCGTTCAGCTTTTTTCCCCCTGCCGTCTCTGAGCCAGAAGATGCGTGCGAAATGCATATCAACTCCCCTCCGTTTTCAATTTGAATATCATTAACCAAAAAGTCAATTTTTCCCAGCGTTTTAATTAATATCTTTAATGAATTCCGTCGCATTATGTGCTGTTTGGGCGAGCGAGATATTTGTGCTTAATGAAATTTACTTTCTTTTCCGAATGAAACATGCTTGTGTAGTTCAGTCTGTGCAGTTTTGGAGCTCTGCCCGACACACACACGTACACACACACACACACACACGCAAACTTTAATTCATTGTTTAAACGGCACTATCCAATTAGTTAGTCATTTTGCGCTATTTTTCTGTCATTTGCATAATCAAATAAGGCCATTAATGATCGTGGCCATGTTAATTCGGTGTTTATAAGAAGTGGAGCATCATTTTTTGGGGGTTATTATTCTTCAAGCCTCTTTTATGAGTTGACTGAAGAAATTTCATTGACAAAATTAAAATATTAAAGTGTAAATGAGCAGCATTACTGGTGTTTGGAGAAATGCTGAATGTGTGGAACAGGGGTGACTGAATGAAAACTGTTTAAATTTGATATCTAGATGTGTTATTAGAATATATATATATTTATTTAAGTGCCATCAAGTAATTAATTCCCTGTTATGTTTATTATAAACAATTCAATTCAAGTTAATTTGTATAGCGCTTTTTACAATAATCAAAACTATAGAGGGTATAGATATAGATTTGTCAAATAAATCAAGGAATTGACCCCAAGTAGCCAAAACTTTTCTTCCTTAAAAATCTCTCCATCTGAATAACAGATGTCAGAAATCCAGTTCTGGAATGAAGGGGGTAAAGGTGATTTCCAATTAATCTTTCAGACACACCACCATGTCAGGAGTCTGTATTGTTATGTGTGTTTATCATGTGATCTTCCGCATGTTTCCCAATAATATCCAGCTGCAGGCCCGCAGAATCACACACTTATGAAGTAATTCAGTCAATCTATGTAAGAAACTGAACATTATTGATGACTTTATTACCTTTAATCCACAGCCTCCGCAAACAAGACTTCATAAGAATATTTACATTCATCACTTAAAGGGATAGTTCACCCAAAAATGAAAATATACTCATTGTTTTCACATCCTAAAGTGGTTCCAAACCTTTAAGAGTTTCTTTCAGCCATTGAGCACAAAATAAGATGTTTTGAAGAAAGCTGTAAACCTGTAACAACTGACATCCATAATATTTGTTTTTCCTGCAATGGAAGTCAGTGGTTACAGGTTTCCAACTTTCTTCACAATATCTTATTTAGTTTATTCAATTCATCTACAGCACATGTGTTTGGACTGTGAGGGAAACCAGTGCACCCTGAGGGAAAACCCACGCCAACACAGAGAGAACATGCAAACTCCATACAGAAACGTCAACTGACCCAGCTAGGACTTGAACCAGAGACCTTCTTGCTGTGATGCGAGAGTGTTAACCACTGAGCCACTGTGCCGGCCTAGTCTAAAAGTTTCCAAATATTTTTTAAAGCTACTACACAGTACATCCTGCCACCGGATGGGCACAATTAAAGTGTGCAACCTGTATTCAGAAACTCACTATCCCTAAATGTATAATTGAATTATACAATCCTAAATATCATCCAGCAGACACTCCTGCACTGTTTTGACAGGCGATTGACACAGATTGGCTGCCGCCGGCTTTTCCCACCTCTCGTTTGCACAAAGTTCAGCAGCTTTGCTCAAGTTTCTGACTCCCGCGTCACATTTGCAATTGACAATGCTGTTGATAGATTTGAAAATCAGCCATGCGGACATTGTTATCGATGGTAATAATAATCTCAACAATGGGGGGTTTATCGGCCTGGCTGGCATATGGGTCTGTGGATAGATGGAAAGTTTCATTATCCCACAAACTGTCTTGATGTTTGACGGCTTTTACTCTAACACTGTGGGCTCTATTTTAACGATCTAATCACAAAGTCTAAAACTGGCGCAAAGGCACTAAGGCTGTGTCCGAATCTACTTTTGCTATTTTAAGGATGGGAAAAACAGTCTGTGAGCCAGGCGCATGGTTTAAAAAAAACTAGTTATGGGTGTGTTTTGGGCATAACATGCATTAAACCAATCAGAGTCTCATTCACAATTGCTTTTAAGAGTCAGTTACATCCTGCCATGGGACATTTGCTATTTACACGGTGAACTTTCTAAGTGGAAAAACTGCTTCACTAGCAAAAAAAGTTTAATGCAATCTACAGAACAAGCCTTCTCTATTCTGTGATTTTGGGAAATGGTGGATGCACATCACATCCATTACATATTTAATTTCCTAATTTTATTTGCTAATTGCAAAGATTTATTCGTAAATTCAGTTCTAATTTCCAGCATGTGAATAAATGAGCAATGACATTGATAGTGTGGTCAAAAATATTCATTTTTGTATTAAAATTTGGTCTCTCTTCAGGTTTTTTTAATTCTTCACTTTCGCCAGTTAGTGAAGTTTTTCCCTCTCCGCTGTCGCCACTGGCTTGCATGTTTCGGGATCTGTAGTGCTGCGCATCGATGGATTTGCTCTTCAGCGTTTGGACTCTCAGTAGTGATTATTAAACCACACTGAACTGAGCTAAACTCAACTGAACTT
This sequence comes from Danio aesculapii, assembly GCF_903798145.1. Taxonomy (NCBI): domain Eukaryota; kingdom Metazoa; phylum Chordata; class Actinopteri; order Cypriniformes; family Danionidae; genus Danio; species Danio aesculapii. The sequence goes on along the minus strand of NC_079450.1, from coordinate 5,823,238 downwards.
AAACACTGAAAACTGAACTACACCGTTTCAATTTACTATGATCTTCTATGCTATTTTAAGGATGAGAAAAATAGACTGTGAGCCAGGCGCATGGTTTAAAAAAACAAGTTATAGGTGTGTTTTAGGCATAACATGCATTAAACCAATCAGAGTCTCATTCATTATTGCTTTTAAGAGTCAGTTACATCCTGCCATGGTACATTTGCTATTTACACGGTGAACTTTCTAAGCGGAAAAACTGCTTCACTAGCGAAAAAAATAGTTAAAAACAATCTACAGAACAAGCCTTCTCTATTCTGTGATTTTAGGAAATGGTGGATGCACATCACATCCATTACATATTTAATTTCCTAATTTTATTTGGTAATTGCAAAGATTTATTCGTAAATTCAGTTCTAATTTCCAGCATGTGAATAAATGAGCAATGACATTGATAGTGTGGTTAAAAATATTCATTTTTATATTAGAATTTGGTTTCTCTCAAGGTTTTTTTAATTCTTCACTTTCGCCAATTGGTGAAGTTTTTTTCCTCGCCGCTGTCGCCACTGGCTTGCATGTTTCGGGATCTGTAGAGCTGCGCATCGATGGATTTGCTCTTCAGTGTTTGGACTCTCAGTAGTGATTATTAAACCACACTGAACTGAGCTAAACTCAACTGAACTTAAACACTGAAAACTGAACTACACTGTTTCAATTTACTATGATTTTCTATGCTCTTTAAAGGATGAGAAAAATAGACTGTGAGCCAGGCGCATGGTATAAAAAAACAAGTTATGGGTGTGTTTTAGGCATAACATGCATTAAACCAATCAGAGTCTCATCCACAATTGCTTTTAAGAGTCAGTTGCATCCTGCCATGGCACATTTGCTATTTACACAGTGAACTTTCTACGCGGAAAAACTGCTTTCAAGCCTTCTCTATTCTGTTATTTTGGGAAATGGTGGACGCACATCACATCCATTACATATTTAATTTCCTGATTTTATTTGTTAATGAACAATAACATTGATAGTGTGGTCAAAAATATTCATTTTTATATTAAAATGTGGTCAAAAAATTGTTAAATCCAAACACACCTCCTATTCCTACGCCCCTATATTAACCATTTCAATGTGGTGATGTCATTGGACCATGAATATTTCCTGCTTGTTGTCAAACTATTTTATAATTTTACCAAATATCAATCATATCGTAATGTTAAAACAGCTGTCATAACATTATTTATCAATATGTACTGTAGACCTTTTAGGATTCTCGGAAATTATGGAAATGTAAAATGTAAAACAGGATATATGTTAGGATCGTTGATATTGTTTACATCCCTCAAAATGGTCTATAGTGATGCATATGTCTTTTAAAACCAGACACTTATGCACATCTAAAAAACAAATGCAAATATGCATATAATACTATTACTACTAATAATAACATCAAACAAATGTAAATTCTCATGAATAAACTGTCTACAACAGAGCAGGTGAAGAAGGCATAGGAGGTGGTAGCTGTTTTTATATTTATGTAATTATTTTTAACATTTTAATCCTTTAATTGTTGATTTTTTTTAAATTTATTTATTTTTGGTTTTAACCAATATTGATAGGACAGTGGAGATTTACAGACAGGAAAGTGTGGGGACCAGAGATTAGGGAAGGAGCGGCAAAGAACCTCAAGCCGAGAATCGAACTCAGGTCGCCGTGGGCACCTGGGTGCTATAAACCATTTTGAGAAATGTAAACAATAACAATGGGCCTAATGTATCTTCAGTTTTACATTTTTATTTCCATAGCTTCTGTTTTAACTTGAAGATATGATTGAATTGCCTCGTTACAGTTATAAAATAGTATGATAAGAAGCAAGAAATGTTCATGGGCCAATGACATGACCGCACTGAAATGGTCTATATGTTGACGCACTGACCACTAGGTTATTGGCGCCGACTAATTGTTCATTTTTAAAGATGTTTGTCCACTGCTGTACATCCCTGTATCTGTAATAAGCAATGTGTACTCGCATTTTGGAACTGCCGATCTCAAATGCTGCATTTACACCAGACATGGCACGAGAATATAAATCGCGATACGCTTGAACATATTGAGTTTACTCACTTTATCTGCGCATCAAATTCGCTTCATTCTCATGACAAATTCACTTCACAACAGACGCGGACTCGCATCATGGGCAGGGCTTCTTTCTGCCCGGTGACTCTAGCTTTGTTGCTAAAGGGCTAACATGGATTTTATTGAGAGAATAGCTGTACTTAATGTGCTTTAGGAAGGCTGATAAACAGTGTAGATTCGTTCAGCGCCATGTCTGTGTCCACTAGATCCATTCAGAGGTGCACCAGCTCTGTGAGTTCATCAACTCCTCCAGAAACTATACCTGGATGATGGAGGCTTTCAACAGGGCTTCCGACTGAGCCCAGTTCAGTTTGATGAACTGTTGCCGGTGTTGGCAATAATATTTCCTCTTGGGATACCAACAACAGGTGCTACGTCATAATCACTCCTCTACAAGAGAAAGCTCCTGATTGGTCAATGCGGCGCAAATGTCTGTTGAAGTTCAGATTTTCCAACTCAAGTGATTCGCGTAAATGGTGTGATATGCGAGTTAGGAGCGTCAAATGTGCAAAACGCTCAACTCGCGTCGCTTTATTTGTGTCATTTATGCCACCTCATTCGCGCAAAATGCGCCGTAGGATGTCTATTCACGTCTTTGCATTGACTTAACATGTGAATCACTCGCGCTTGACTCTTCATCCACGTCTGGTGTGAACGCAGCATAACACACTCTTTAAAAAACAAAATAAAAACACTCCACTATTGACTTTAGAGCAGCTTTTAGTTGGTCAATGGCGTGATCTGTTCAACAACGCGCCTTAACACACCTCCATTTAAAAGCAGCACGCACATGGGTGCACAAATGACCGCTAATGCATTTGCTGTTATAATAACGTGGCACAAAATATAAAATTTGTACCTGCGTCAGGCTGAAATTAGCAAAAAACATTTGCCTCGTGCATTGTGCCAGGTGTATGATAGTGCTCACAGAGTGTAAAAGCTACAATAAGCCGCAGTGACATTCGCTTTCTCCTGACCTTTGCATGGGCAACACACAGTCAGATCCATCAGCCAATAATGAGAACTTCACAAAGGCCAATTAGCTGCTTAATGCTGGGAAAACTGACGCAGTTGAGGTTCTGCTGACAAGTCAATGATCCAGCAGATATCAAACCCTTTACATATACATACAGTTGAACTCAAAGTTATTCACCCTCCTGTGAATTTGATTTTCTTTTTCAAATTTTTCCCAAATGATGTTTATTAGAGCAAGGAAATTTTCCACTGTATTTCCTATAATATTTTTTCTTCTGGAGAAAGTCGTATTTGTTTTATTTTGTCTAGAATAAAAGCAGTTTTTTTTTAGGGTCATTATTATTAGCCCCCTTAAGCAGGGCTCATGAGAGGAGAGAGCGCTTGATTGGCTGATTAATTAATTTGTGCTATGATGTGGAAAACACCTCTTTGCGTTATGCTTTCGCATGACGATAATGTGAAGTATTCCTTTCGGCTTGCTGCTGTTTAAAAACAGTGATGCTGCTTAACTATGAATGAATTTCACCTTTTATAAAAATTACAGTAATAATCTGGAGCAATGAAATATTGACGCTGGCTTTCATCAGACGTATGTGAGATTATGTTGAGATTACCTTCTGTAATTGATTAACTCAAGACCAAATGGGAAACTAGAAGCATGCCTTTTAACGTTATTTTAGGGATTTCTGCTTAGCTAAAGTTTAAAGTAAACTTTTTAAAGAGAACCCTATTTAAAGTATTTGTTGTTAAGCACTCATTTAGGAAGTGTTGCAAGTGTGTTTTGTTTTTGTTTCTGATTTTAGCAGCCTTTTTAACATTTTAAAAGTTATAAGTAATTTCGTATGCTTGTACTTTAGGAAAACAGAAAACATTTAGAATAATCAAATATAAATCAAGTGGAATATTTTATTATATAATATTATAAATAAGCGAAGTAAGATTATTAATCATAATAATAGCAAACAAAGCAACGTTTGTGAGGTGATAAATAAATGAAGCCCTTGGGTTTGCTATACGCTTATTTCACGCGGCCGCCATTTTAAAGAACCAAAGCGAGGCTGCAGTGGGAGGAAACCTGGAAATATAGGATCAGCACTGTAAACATTGCAACAACATGCTGTGGACTACAAACCTCCAGCTGTTGCCAAGATTTTGAAATGTAGAAATGGTGTAAACATCACTTTAATATCATTCAGTAAGTTTAATTTAAACAATTAAAAGCAATTTAGCATCAAACAACATCACAATCTTTGTAAGAGTAATATGCTCAATTGTCCTCCTAGGCTTCAGTTAATGGCACTAGCTAAACACCATGGGGACGCTTCCCAGCTTCAGCCCATGTAACCCGGTGAGCGATAAAACACTGCAGTCCTCTGTAGCACACCCTCGTGTTGTTTGTAATAGTGTTGTCCTGGTACTGAAGTTTTAAAAAGTTCATTTCCTGCTGAGCGCGTTCATAAACAGCGCTGATTTACCATAGTATTCACCAGTGCTTATCAGTTTACCGCTCTTCACCCAGTGCAAACAAAGATACATGGAGACTGGAGCACGAAGCAGCTGTGAAGATCAGTCGAGTTATCAAGCAGATCGCTCATCTGTGTTTGTGCTTGATAAACAGCGGAGGGTGAACTGATGACCTCGGCCAATCACAATCCTTTCTGTTGAGCATGTGAACACAATGGAAAATCAGCGCTGTTTTAAGAAAGCCATCAACAGTGCCTTAAATGTTAGCAGGAAATTGATGGTTTTTCTTTTAGTTCAGTATCGTGACAAGTCTAATACAGTGAAAAAATCAGTATATTAACTTGAGTTTGATGAATGGCATCTAAAACGTGTTTGGGAAAGAAAACATTAACTAACTAGTGCCATTTCCCTTAACTTAGCTGAAAATGAGCTCTGATATCCCTTTTTATTTTCACCATTCATTCAGAACGGACCTTCGGGTCACTCGGAAGGCGGTGAAATGATTAATTTGTGTCGATTTCTCTTCGCTGGTAAGATATACAGCCAGGTACACAACGTTCCTATGTAACTAGTGGTGTAGTCCTAAAAAAAAGGTGGTGTACTATTACACTCGACCCAAATTTTAAATAAAAGTAGGCAAAGAAACTACGAAAGTCAGTGTTTTTTTATTCATTAGCTATATTATATATATATATATATATATATATATATATAAGCTAGCCTTGGCAATTGGCTGTATGTATACAATGTGTAGCGTATATAATCATTTTAATACTGAAAAAAGAGTCAGTCAAGATAGTTACAACAATTTAGTTAACTTTTATTTAAGTTAACTCAATAGGGCCTGTTCATACATGGAAAGACAGCTTTTTAACTTACTTTCTTCACTGACTTATTACTTTACATTTAATAGGTTCCTTTAAACATCAATCAGCCCTTATTTTTGATTGTCACATTCGTGCACGCTTGTTTTAAACCAAACTATTAGGACTCTGGCTTCTGTTGTCGCTATTATATACTAGTAGTTACCCTTTTAAATTGCATATTGTTACGCGATTTAAGAGTAGTCTTTGCTTCATAAAAAAAAAAACATTTTAGTGCTTTTTTTATTGATATATATATATAGTGTCGTTCCCTGTAGCGGTAGGCACGATTAAGACAAATGTGAAATACTGTTGTACAGGGGCCATTTTAGGATTTTCATTTTAGAGCGGATCAGGAACAGATCATTTTGGGGTAAACAAAGAAAAATGTATATACATTTACACACATATACATTTTTAAGTAAGAATTTAAAATAATACGCATTAGGGAATTTTAATCAGAAAAATAAGTGAGTATACTGAGGGTATATGCAATTATTGATCCTCAGAAGTGGTGATACTCATGCAGCTCGTGGAAAAAAGTAAGCATACTGAGTATACGTGTGTATAGCAAGGACTACACCACTGCTCCCAACGATACTTTCGGGATTCTTCCCACGGCAGCCTCGATTTCGCTTTAAAAAATGGCGGCCGCGTGAAATCAGTCTATAGCCCCGGGGCTCAATATGTTCTTAATCCGGCCTTGCCCTTATCCAATATATATATACCTAGTTAAGCCTTTAAATGTCACTTTAGGCTGTATAGAAGTGTCTTGAAAAATATCTAGTCAAATATTATTTACTGTCATCATGACAAAGATAAAATAAATCAGTTATTAGAAATGAGTTATTAAAACTATTATATTTAGAAATATGTTGACAAATCTTCTCTTCGTTATACAGAAATTCGGGGAAAAATATATAGCAGGAGGACTGATAATTCAGGAGGGCTAATAATTCTGACTTCAACTGTATATATTTATGCTTTCACACAGTTTCTGATGAGATGTATTACTGTTGGTGTTGTCTGTCCATTGTCCATCTGAACTCTCAATGGATATCGATCTGTTTACCCCAGATCTCTTAATACAGACACGGGCAATGTGCAGCCGATATATGTGTCGATTCAGTCAAATAGACCTGAAAAATAGAGGCTAAGATCCATCATGCTTAGCTAACATTGACGAAATGACATTATGAAGCACTCTGTGCAGTAAAAATAGAGATTCAATCCATATCGTCTCAGATGCTACTGAGCAAACCAGGCCTGTTTCACAGATCCTGCATGAGCGATGCATTAGTGTTGCAGTTCTGGACTGAAAATGTTGTTTTTTATCATTATTTTGTCATTACATTTTGTATCAGCAACCCTATTTTTGTGCATTACCTGACAAAAGTCTTGTCACCTATGCAAGTTTTAGGAACAACAACTAATAACTTGACTTCTAGTTGATCATTTGGTATTAGAAGTGGCTTATATGAAAGGCAAAGGCCTCTATATTACACTTATTTGACCAAAATAAAATATGATCATGTCTTGATTTTGAATGATTTCATTAGGACAGTAAGGTCTGACTGTGCTTAGACAAAAGTCTTGTCACTGAACAGAAATAATGTCCAGTGTAGAATATGTGGCCATGCTGCAGTGGAAACAGAATGAATATTGTGTCTGACTCCATCATGAGCTTGGAGGACTGCATCCATACATCTCTGCAGTGACTCAAATGCCTTATTAATAAAGTCATCTGGAATGCCAAAGAAAGCGTTCTTGCAGGACTCCCAGAGTTCATCAAGAGTCTTTGGATTCATCTTCAATGCCTTCTTCATCTTACTCCAGACATGCTCAATAATGTTCATGTCTGGTGACTGGGCTGGCCAATCCGGGAGCACCTTGCCCTTCTTTACTTTCAGGAACTTTGATGTGGAGGCTGAAGTATGAGGAGCGCTATCCTGCTGAAGAATTTGCCCTCTCCTGTGGTTTGTAATGTAATGGGCAGCACGAATGTCTTGATAGCTCAGGCTGTTGATGTTGCCATCCACTCTGCAGATCTCTCGCATTGAATAAAATAGAAAAACTCTATATTTTAGGTTTGCTCAGATAAAAATGTAATGTTTTTTTGTTTTATTTTAAAAAGTCCATAATTTTATAAAAATTTCCATGAATTTTTGTTACAATATCTTGGTTTATAAAAATATATATTTATTAGTAGTTCAAATATACATTCGTTTATTCATTTTCCTTCGGCTTAGTCTCTATTTCAGAGGTCGCCACAGCAGAACGAACCGCCAACTATACCAGCATAAGTTTTACATAGCAGATGCCCTTCCTGCCGCAACCCAGTACTGGAAATACCCATACACACACACACACACACACACACACACACGCACACACACACAAGACAACAAATGCCAACTGATCCAGCCGGAACTCGAACTAGCAACCTTCTTGCTGTTAGGCGACACTGAGCCACCATGCCACCCATTCATATATCTTAATTTTTGCATATACTTTCCTGCATATACATTGTTCAGGCTCTACATGCAAATGTACTTATATAGGTTGTCTGTGTATAGTTAAGTATGTATGTTAGTTATGCATAGATTTTTTATTTTTATTTATTATTTTTATTTATTTATTATTATTATTATTATAAATAACTCTTATGTCCAGTGTTGTGTATTTATTAATGATTAATTATGTAGCACCATTATCCAGTGAGACATGACATTTCGTTCCTCTGTTTGTTCACATATGTAGCAGAATGACAATAAAGCTCGACTTAACTTGATATTATATTATATTATATTATATTATATTATATTATATTATATTATATTATATTATATTATATTATATTATATTTATTATATTATATTATATTATATTATATTTATTATATTATATTTATTATATTATATTTATTATATTTATTATATTATATTATATTATATTATATTATATTATATTATATTATATTATATTATATTATATTTAATATATTATATTATATTATATTATATTATATTATATTTATTATATTATATTATATTATATTTATTATATTATATTTATTATATTATATTTATTATATTATATTATATTATATTATATTATATTATATTATATTATATTTATTATATTATATTATATTATATTTATTATATTTATTATATTATATTATATTATATTATATTATATTATATTATATTATATTATATTATATTATATTATATTATAAATATATTACATTCCATTATATTATATTATATTATATTATATTATATTATATTATATTATATTATATTATATTATATTTATTATATTTATTATATTATATTATATTATATTATATTATATTATATTATATTATATTATATTATATTATATTTATTATATTATGTTATGTTATGTTATATTATATTATAATATATTTTATTTTATTTTATTTTATTTTATTTTATTTTATTTTATTTTATTTTATTTTATTTTATTTTATTTTATTTTATTTTATTATATTATATTATGTTTTATTATATTTTATTATGTTATATTTTATTATATTATATTATATTATATTATATTATATTATATTATATTATATTATATTATATTATATTATATTATATTATTATGAATTAACTATAATTTCTATATGTTATATACATAACAGAATCTGTTTCTAAAGGGTTTTTCAATGAAATAATATATTAGAATTGTTTTCGTTACCTATTTCACTCCATAATAAATCTCCCTTTGTTGCTGTTTAAAAAGCAGCTCAGGCATAATATGCTATTTTTTACAGTATTATTGTTAATAAATGTCAATACTTAATAAATATCAAATACATGTAAATGAATATTTTTTTGTAAATCTATATTTTAGGTGTAAAGCTAAAATCTGAATAGTGCCACTCTCACGTCATTTAAGCTTACTTTCCTATCTTTTATTCATGCATATTAAACGGTGTGAACAAGAAACACATAATGTTTTCTGTTGTGCAGTTGTTTAGTTTACAATTTCCATCACGTTCTTCCCTTGCTGATTTTCCTGCTCCTGCAGTGTGACAGATGTCTCTTTAAACGTGTAAATATTCCACACAGTCTCTCGATTAATCTGAAGTCATGAAAACATTCACAGGATTCAATGAAGTCGAGTTTTACATGTCAAAGCAGAGGACGTGTGTCAACTATTTCATGTCAACAAGCCTAATAAGTGTGTACTAATGCCTGCTGTACTGCCTTACCTCTCCATTACGGCTAATATTTGTCCCGGTCAAAACTGCCAAAAACAAGCATTGGATGTGTCAAGCTTTAATACGCAGACATGTCAAGGAAATGGATTTGTGGCATTTACTGGCTTTATTTAAACCGCGTGCAGAAAAATGCCAGGAAATCTTGTTTCCTGGCTGCGATTTCTGAACAAATGCATCACAAACAGGTTGTGCGTCGCTTTTTGGTGTTCGGGAGATGATTAATCATGTGTCTTCATGATGCTTAAAGTTCTTATTATTGACTTGCTCTCAGTTTGATTTAAATCTGTACACATGCACTCCAGATTGAATCAATTCGCCGCGTCGCTGTTTTATCTGCACTGCCTGGCATAGTTGATATTTTGTCATTAATCATTGTGGGATCAATGAGTTATTCATTTTGTAATGTTTGGTGTCTGTTGTTAAAGGAGTGTGTTAAAGAAACTGAAAGAACACTCCACTTTTTCTCTCCTAGAAGCAGTTGAGGTTTACCATTTTTGAGTCCATTCAGCTGATCTACTGGTCTAGCAGGAGCACTTTTAGCTTAGCTTAGCATAAATCAATGATTTGGATTAGACCATTAGCATCTTGCTCAAAAATGACCAAAGAGTTTGGATAATTTTCCTATTTAAAGGCTTGACTCTTTTTTTAATTACATCATGTACTAAAGGTATCTGGCTGGCTGGAATCGGCACTGGCTGAGGGGAGCGCTCTGATTGGTTATTCAGCAACTATTCAGAGCACAAGAATAAAAATGTGGCATGTTTTATAATTTTCCCAGTACTGGGTTGAGGCAGGAAGGGCATCCACTGCTTAAAACATATGCTGGAATAGTTGGCAGTTCCTTCCGCTGTGGCAGCTCCAATTAAAAAAAAAGGGACTAAGCCAAAGGAAAACGAATGAATCAATGAATGAATGTTTTATAATTTCTGAATCCATTCAGCCAATCTCTGGGTCTGGCGAGAGCACTTTTAGCTTAGCTTAGCATAGATCATTGATTCAGATTAGACCATTAGCATCTCATTCAGAAATGGCCAAAACATTTAGATAATTTTCCTATTTAAAGCTTGACTCTTTTTTTAATTACATCATGTACTAAAGGTATCTGGCTGGCTAGAATCGGCATTGGCTGAGGGGAGCGCTCTGATTGGTTATTCAGCAACTAATCAGAGCACAAGAACAAAAATGGAAGTGACATGTTTTATAATTTTCCCAGTACTGGGTTGCAGCTGGAAGGGCATCCACTGCTTAAAACATATGCTGGAATAGTTGGCGGTTCATTCCACTGTGGCAGCCCCAATAAAAAAGGGACTAAGCTAAAGGAAAATTAATGAATCAATGAATGAATGCTTTATAATTTCTGAATCCATTCAGCAGATCTCTGGGTCTGGCGGGAGCACTTTTGGCTTAGCTTAGCATAGATCATTGATTCGGATTAGACCATTAGCATTACTCTCAAAAATTACCAAAGAGTTTAGATCATTTTCCTGTTTAAAGCTTGACTCTTCTGTAGTTACATCATGTACTAAAACCCGGGAATCACCAAGTCGGTGGAATCACCAAGTCTACTGCCTCCCATTGGCACGGAAAGACACATTCCCTCAAACAGAAACTCTTGCTTTGTCTGCTGTTGCCCATTTGGTGCGTTCATGCGCAGCGTTTTGGTCCAAATGCGTCTGACAACACAGCTGGTTTTTGTCTGATCTAGTTGTTTGCCTTTAACTTGGTGTATTCTGACTATTATCTGACATAAAATGAAAAGTTGTTATTTTCTAAGCCAATATGCTTATTCTGGTGTAATAATCAAGGAACTTTTCTGCAGTACCATTGGCTAAATTCGGTGCATTCCAGTTCAAATACAGGTCAGGATCTGCACCAAAGTAAATGTTCTGAATCCTCTCCTAAAGATTTATCCATAGTTGAAACTCCTCTACAGATACCATTACCATTTCTGAATAGATTCAGCTGACCTAGGGGTCTGGCGTGAGCGCTTTTAGCTTAGCTTAGCATAGATCATTGAATCCGATTAGACCGTTAGCATCTCGCTGAAAAATTACCAAAAATTTGCAATAATTTTCCTGTTTTAAGCTTGACTATTCCGTATTTGCACCATGCACAAGATTGATAGAAAATAAAAGCAAGTGGTCACGTTATTTATTTATTGACGGAAGCTAGACAATTTTCAGGAGATCCGTAATATCATTGTTATATCAATATGACACTAAAGTTCTTATGAGGAAACAACTTTTACGTGTTGTCAGAAAAGTGGCAAATTTTTACTAATTCATACGACGTCATTTGTATGAAGATGTGTTTCAAACAAGGCATGCATCCAAACACCTTAACCCGACTTCTTATAGGGGGATGAGGATTATGCTAAAATGTTTAAATGAGATTACAATTACAAATACACACAATTTAATACGAATTCAGCCTCTAAATCAAAAAGTTACGAATTGCTATAAGATAGCGTTGGAATGAGAGTTTATTTCTCAGCCATGTCAGCCTAGAAAACCAGCTTTATTTTTTGTTGGTCTTAGTACATGATGTAACAACAGAAGTCACAAGCAGAAGCTAAATAGCAAACCTATCCAAAATATTTGCGTATTTTTGAGTGAGATGCTAATGGTCTAATCAGATTCAATGATCTATGCTAAGCTAAGCTAAATGTCAGACCCGGAGACTGGCCAAATGGCTTAAAAAATAGTAAAACTGAACTGTTTATCTCTAGGGGAGTTGTAAAGTGAGCTTATTTTCAACAAAAAAAGTGGAGTGTTATTTTAATGATTTCATATTCAGCTTCACTGGCTTTTATTTGTCCTCAAGAAGCTGTAAGATCATGTTCTTGGCACGGTTGCTTTTTTAGCAAGTGCTTGTTTTTGTTGAACTCTGGTGTTAAATAGATAAAATATCCTCCTTTAATGTGATGCTTTGAGGCTGTTCTTTTTTGTAGCTCGTTTGTTTGTTTTAAATATATCATATTTGTCTTTCCAATTGGAGAAATAAAAAAAAGCGTATGTAAATAAGACAGTTGCTGTCACACCATAAAAGAACAAGCTGTGAAATGAATGCAGAAAACAGCTCAGATCATTTGCTTTGCCAAGATTTTTGGTGACAAATGAGTCATTGCTGTTTTGATTTAGTATATGCATCTATTTGATTTATGATAAAATAATATATTTATCGCAGTAATCATAGTGTCATAATGAATGAATTAGCATTGCTTTAGCACAATCTGTTAATGATCACATTTTAGGTGTTAAAATTGAGATAAAATGTGTTATATGGATTTAAAAGATCTGTTTTTCACCACTGCAGAAATATTTGCACGTTTCAAAAATGTGACAAGTTATTTAATGACTTGTTTTTGTTAAAGTATTTTAGAATAAAATGTGTTATATGCATATACGGTCACACTTTAAAATACGGTTTCATTAGTTAATGTATTTACTAACATGAACTAATGAATAATACGTGTGCAGCATTTGTTTGTGATAGTTTGACATTTAATAATGCATTATTTTCATTCAAGTACATGCTTGTTGACATTATTTAACAAGAAACAACTATTTTCATTAAGTAACCAACTAAACTTCTCTGAGCACATTTCTAGAACTGCTCGATCTTGCAGATTCGCACTCTACAACATCAGAAAGGTCCGACCCTTCCTATCTGAACATACAGCTCAACTCATTGTTCAAGCTCTTGTTCTCTCCAAACTGGACTATTGCAACTCTCTGCTAGCCGGGCTTCCAGCTAATTCTATCAAACCTCTTTAGCTGCTTCAGAATGCAGCTGCACGAGTGGTCTTTGATGAACTCAAAAGAGCACATGTCACTCCGCTACTCACCCGTTTGCACTGGCTGCCAGTTGCTGCTCGCATCACATTCAAAGCTCTGATATTTGCTTACAAAGCAACCTCTGGCTTTGCTCCTTCTTATCTGCTCTCACTTCTGCAGATATATGTGCCCTCCAGAAACTTGCGTTCTGTGAAAGAAGGTCGCCTCGTTGTTCCATCCCTAAGAGGGAAGAAATCACTTTCCCGAACTCTCACATTCAGTCTGCCCAGTTGGTGGAATGAACTCCCTAACTACATCAGAACAGCAGAGTCACTTGCTGTATTCAAGAAACGACTAAAAACTCAATTATTTAGTCTCCACTTTCCTTCCTAATCTGTAACTGCCTCTCTGGCTATACCACTAACTGTACTCTCTCTCTCTCTCTCAAAAAAAAAAAAAAAACATTACTAATGCTTTGCTTCTTAGACTTTACACACCTGAAACTTGTCTATAGCACTTGTTCACTGCTGCTCTTATAGTTGTGTAAATTGCTTCCTTGTCCTCATTTGTAAGTCGCTTTGGATAAAAGCGTCTGCTAAATGACTAAATGTAAATGTAACGTTAGCTAACAAGAACAAATATTCTAATAAATGTTAGTAATTAACTAATGCAACCTTTATTGTGAAGTGTTACCAAATTTTCATATTCTAAATGTATTCGTTTAATAAAATGTAAAAATGTCCAATATTGTTAATATTACGCGTTGAATTTCAAGAATATCGAATATTTACCGAAACATTTATGGTATTATTTCGATTTTTGGACTTCAGACTTTGAAATATTGGGAAATCCAAACACAGCTCAAGATATTTGAGCTTGGCCGAGAGCCGTGAGGGTGTATGAAGTGGGTGGCGTGAGTGAGATAATCAGTGACACCTGGACGGATCACCTGCCTTGAGTCTAACGGAGGAGCCCTGGAAGATGAAAGGAGGAGAGACGCTAGTGCTAGAGGAGAGAGGACCGGGCCCGGACATATTATGTGGTTGTGGCTTTCAGTTTGATGGCAGTCTCATTGAGGAGCTGCCATTCGTTTGTTTTGTTTAATTTGTTATTGAATAATTTTAAAGTGCGTCTGTTCTCTGCCTCCTTCCCGGCGGCCAGGTGGCCATTAAAGAACCCCTATTATGGGTTTTTGAAAAAAGACCTTCGATGCAATGTGTAACACAGCTCTAAGTGAAGTGAAATAATCAGCTGATGCTTAAATCTGAAAGTGTGCCATGTTTAGAACTATTAATATATCTATAGAAGTGTCGACTCAGAGTGGTTCGAATGAGTCGCCGTTGTAACGAGTCTTTAGCCGTGTCAGCGATACGGAACTCAAGAACTGCGGGAAAATTGAAACCCCTGGCCCCGCCCACAAAAACTGTAGAAAGATAAAGAGGAAGACAAACACTGTAGCAGATCCCGGTTGAATCACGTCGCAAAGACGCTGCGCTCTGAAGTGTGAAGGAAAGTTAGTGTTACTTTCCCTACCCAAAGATGATGCTGTGAAGAGTCAGTGGTTGAAGTTTATTTTTGCAAAAATACCCCAGCATTATAGCCCTAGACTTGAAATTACGGGAATTTTCCGGGAGAAATAACAAAACGGGAGGGTGGTAGGAGATGGGTTTGTAATATGGGAGACTCCTGGGAAAAACGGGAGTGTTGGCAGGTATGCTCACACATACTCTCTGCACCCTGACTACAAAATTGTTGATAAGCTGTGGTGGGCATTTCTTTCTTGTCTCGTGCTTAATGCAGTCGACCAATCACAATCAGCGCTGATTAGATTCATGCTAAGGAGGGGTTTGGGAACAAATGAATAGCTGAACGAATCATATTGGAGTCGCTGGGATAATTAGGTACAAATAAATGCATTCTATAAGATAATGAAAGTGTTTTTTGACCTTGCACGCATATCAGCCTGCTGTTAGAGACCCCAAAACCAAAATATGACCATTTTAATGCATAATAGGGGCTCTTTAAAATAATTACAGTAGTGTAATTAGGGAAGGAGGGACACATTGTCCTGTTGCCTTCGTTGCTGTGAGGGAGAGCGAGTGTTCGGAAGTCAACCGAGTGGGGGAGAAACCTGTTCGTTTGCCCAAAGGTGACGGGTGGCTGCGGCAGCGATGAAGAGGGTAACATGCTGCCGTCTCCCATCATGGGGAGGAGCAGGGGACATGGGACTCACCACCACAGAAAAAGAGCCGTGGGAGCCAGCCCAAGAGAAGGCCAGGGGAGTCACCGATGTCTGCCAAGAACCAGTGCCTGCTACCGTTCACCAAAGCAGTAGCGGAGCAAGAAAGAAAATATTCGCTAGCTGGAAGAGCCACCGCCGGTCACCAGAAGACGAACGGGTGGATAGATTCCTCTGTAAGGCTCCAGCACATCGTCTTCGAATCTCTCAGTCAGTTGAAGACCGGGTGGAAATGGGTTTTTCCCCTCTCTCTGTCTCTCTTCAGTCTCTCCTCAGCTAACCAGTTTCTTTCTCCCTGACCTATTTTTTCTCAGGTTTCGCTGGTCCTGAAGCGTGGACCCTTTAACCATAAGGAGCTGCCATCCATTTGTTTTGTTTATTTTTATTATTAAAATTATTTTAAAGTGCGTCAGTTTTCTGCCACCTCTTTCCCGGCAACCAGGTGGCCGTTAACATTATTCAGACCCCCTAGTTTTTTGCAATTCCACGATCGCTGAATCTAACGCAAAATCAACAAAAAGTCACACATTTTTGCGATCCTGCAAAATTCTTAAATAAACGCAAAATAATAATCGAAAAAATGTTTTATTAACTCATAAAACATCCAATTCCAAACCGTATAATCAAATTATATTTATTTCAGTTTGCAATTAACTGTTTTACATGACTTATAGAGGTTGCATACGCAGCGCACGTGATGTATTTGAGTGTCTCTCGAAAAATTACATCTCGCAGATAAAGCGCGAGTGATTTACATGTGTAGTCAATGCAAAGATTGGATTAGACATCCTGTGGCACGAATTGGGCGCTTTTATGCGTGTCAGACTGCAAAATAAAGTATGAGTAAATATCTAACAAACAGAGCAACAGAACAGACAGAAAAGCAAGTAGCTTACAATGATGGAGATTGGTTCAAGGATGACGGCCGCTGGACGTGACCGAATTGAAGGACATTATTTGTGCTTTACATGTATGGCTGATATTATGATCTGCGCATAATCGGTAAATGTTTTCGTTTAACTCTTTCCCTGCAGTTAACAAGAGAAAACGCTTCCCTGCCATTGACGAGATTTACAGCAATTCGTGTTTTAGGTGTATTACAGTAGGGGAAGCCCTAACGCATGTCCTGAGTGAGGTACATGATGTTAGATGCTCCGGGAGAGAAAGTAAGATCATGAATAAAAATAAGAGTTATACAACTTTCCTTTGGCTTCATTCCATACCGTTATCGATCTATTTTAGATCTTAAATAGACCTTATATATGTATATGTATGTATATGTTATTTTTATGCTTATATACTGTATATGTTTTTTAATTTTGAAATTGTCTGCAAATTTCTGGGAATTACGACCTCAAAATCAGTAATTTTTATCGCAAAAAATCATGAAAAACTAGGGGGTCTGATTATTACAATATTATTTATAATTTCATGTTAAAATTGAAGTGAATAGACATTTTATATGCATTTTATAATACACAAATGTTAAAACAAAGTTCAACATACTGTATACAGTTCGAAATACTGTATCAGTAAATATGATTTGTTATTGTTCATTTTGCTCTTCATTTAATCTCATAGCTCTTCTGTGCTATTAATGTTTTTATCTTTAGGATTTCATCTTGTTCAGGAACTTCAATAGATCACAAAAAAACAACAACATTGCAGCCTATTTTTTTCAGTGATGTTCAAGTAACAGAGCCTCTTATTTAGTTTATGGCATTAGCTGAGATTATTTTGTATCCTTTAAAAAATTGTGTAATACAAAACAAAATTTTACTCTCAATTTAATCTCATTGCTGTCATTTGTGATTGTATGTCATATAGACTCTCATGCATGACTTTCTATCTTCTGAGATCACAACAGTAGTTTTCTTTTCCCCATGCAGTGGTCATTTTTCCCCATGCAATTACAATAAATTGAGTCCAAAGCTTTCAAGCCTCAAAAACAAGCATGCAAAAGCACCATAAAGGCAGTCTGAGTCTGTGCACGTCTACTGAAGCCATACTATAGCTCTTTGTGAGTGTATTTTGATGTTTGTTTGATCTGTTGCATTGTTTAAGACCGAGTCGATCCTTTATTTATACACAATACACAAATTGTGTAATACCCCAAACCACTAGGGGGCGACCTTGCTCTCAAAGATGACAAACTGACTAAGGCTTTTGTTTTATTTTAGCTTTCAATGATTATAAAAACACTAGGGCTGCTTTCCAGTCCACTTTCAGACACGCACTTAAGAACTCTCACTTGTTCCCCCACTATTTTAAAGTGCGTTTCATTTTATCAAGTGAACGGGGGAAGTTCACATGGACACATGCTGGATCCCTTGATTTTGACCGAGATTGTAAAATTTTATACGAATTTAGCCAATGTTTTACGAATTTAGGAGTAGGGGTGTAACCCTGGTGTCCTGACCAAATTCCCTCCATTGGCCCTCACCAATCATGGCCTCCCCATTTACTGAATTGGCTCTCTCACTGTTTCTTCAATAAAATATTTTTTTGTCTATCAAAAAAAAAGTCTATTAAAAATCATTTATTTAAAAAAAAGTTCTCAACATTACACTTAAAATTAAAAAATATTGTGTTAGTTTAATTGGTGTGCAACAGTGTGTGGCTTGATTAACACCCTGTTACAACTAACCCCGCTGTGGAGTGTTTTCCTCAAAACCGGCTGGCAGTCACTTTGTTTTATTTACATCTTTCAAAATGGTTACATCTTTCAGTATAGAAGACGGTGATCACAACAATATAAGATTTCACGTTCATACTTTCACAGATTGTTTTTAAAATAAAAAATATTGGCTATAATAAAAAATACTTTTGTGCTGCAAGAATGGTTTCTCCTGTGTTTCTCATCCAAATTTCGCCAAACTTTTTCAATAATTGGCAGGAAGACGTCTGCCAACACTGTGGTGAAAACCTCTGAAGCATGCCACGGTTAACCCTGAGCAAATACCTTAAAACTCAGTGTTACATTTAACCCTGCGTTACTTTGTGCCCCACGCTCCCCTACTTTTTGCTTTTGGCTTGGTTCAAAGTTGCTTAACACCAATAATGGCAATATATCACTTCAAACTGTGAATGAATGTCAATGAATGTCACTCGAACTTTTCAACATCCAAAGTTGGAGGAAAGATCAAGATCCGAGAATGCATAAGCATAAATAAATGACCAAACCCATGAATCTCAAAATAGGAAACACTTTGGCTGTGGTATCTGAACATGCTTCTTCAACACCAGCGAAGTCCAGCAAAGCGGCTTTAGTTTCAGAGCAGTCAGATAAGCACCGCTGGGCTTTCTAAGTGGATCACAGGAGTGATGATCATGTTCACTCAGTCGAGTTAGTGTCAAACCCACCCGCTCCTAATGCCGGCTGTTTGCTGCATTGACGGCTTTAATCACGGAGGTTTAATCCTGGATGCTCTCATTACACCGGAGTCAGTGCACTTTCACACCCCAGTTAGTGTCATATTCCAGCAGCGCCGGTGTTGTGTAATGCACTCAAGGAGCGCTAATGTTATGCCTCATTGCGGGGCGGCTGTGTGTTTATTAAATTGCGAGGTTGCACCGGTTGGCCTGAGCTGTTTTGATGGTCCTCTGTTGGGCCATGTGTGTGTGTGTGTGTGTGTGTGTTTGGTCGGGTAAACATGGCGCCTTGCAGACTGACTGTCTCCCACCTGCTCCATCCAGCAGCGCACAAATGCAATCAAACGCATTTACTGCTCTCGCCGTGCATCCTAACACACTCTCTGCTGAAGAAAGCTTTTGTTCATGGAGTTTTCTGAGACGTGAGCCGTTTCTAAATGACAGACGTATCATAGTTATCTGTAAGATTTGAGTGTGATTGAGGTCTGGTGAGTTGGTTGAGAGACTGTTGTCTGAATTCGTCTGGCATTACAATGAGTAAAAGGTCTTGTTGTAAAAGAAAGTAGCAGAGGGTCGTTTGATGGATTTTACATCATAAGATCAATAATATATTACTCTGGGTCATAAATGAATAGTAATGTATGCGCTGATCATTATTTTTATACTATGGGAGATAATTGGAAGTCGTTCATTCATTCATTTTCTTTTTTGGCTTAGCCCCTTTATTAATCAGGGGTCACCACAGCGGAATGAACCGCCAACTTATCCAGCACGTTTTACGCAGCAGGTGCCCTTCCAGCTGCAACCCATCTCTGGGAAACATCCATACACACTCATTCACGCTCATACGCTACGGACAATTTAGACTACCCAATTCACCTGTACCGCATGTCTTTGGACTGTGGTGGAAACCGGAGCACCCGGAGGAAATCCACGCGAACGCAGGGAGAACATGCAAACTCCACACAGGAATGCCAACTGACCCCCAGCCGAGGCTCGAACCAGCGACCTGTGAGGCCAACATGCTACTCACTGCGCCGCCGTGCTGCCAATAATAATAATAATTTTAATAATAATAATAATAATAATAATAATATTATTATTATTATTATTATTATTATTATTATTATTATTATTATTATTATTGTTATTATTATTATTATTATTATTATTGTTATTATTATTGTTATTATTTAAAAGTTATTTTTTTAAATATTTTTTTAATGTTTAGCTTTTTGAATAGTTGTTAGCAAGACCAGAAGAACACTTTGGCCCCTGGGACTATAACTAAGGGTATAAAGGTATATATATATATATATATATATATATATATATATATATATATATATATATATATATATATATATATATATATATATATATATATATATATGTGTGTGTGTATGTATGTATGTGTCTGTGTATATATATATATATATGTACAGTTGAAGTCAGAATTATTAGCCCCCCCTGTTTATTTTTCCCCTAATTTCTGTTTAACAGAGAGCAGATTTTTTCAACACATTTCTAATCATAATAGTTTTAATAACTCATCTCTAATAACTGATTTATTTTATCTTTGCCATGATGACAGTAAATAATATTTGACTAGATATTTTTCAAGACACTTCTATACAGCTTAAAGTGACATTTAAAGGCTTAACTAGGTTAATTAGGTTAACTAGGCAGGTTAGGGTAATTAGGCAAGTTATTATATAATGATGGTTTGTTCTGTAGACTATCGAGAAAATATATAGCAGTAATATAGCTAATAATTTTGACCTTAAAATGGTTCTTAAGAAATGTCAAAAAACTGTTTTTATTCTAGCCGAAATAAAACAAATAAGACTTTCTCCAGAAGAAAAAATATTATCAGACATACTGTGAAAATTTCCTTGCTCTTTTAAACATTATTTGGGAAATAATTAAAAAAGAAAAAAAATTCAATGGGGGGCTAATAATTCTGATTTCAGCTGTATGTATGTATATATATATATATATATATATATATATATATATATATATATATATATATATATATATATATATAGGACTATTATTTTGAGGGCGACGTCACGAGCTCAGATTTGGTTGGCCAATGAGAGGAAAATGGGCGTTTCAGCACAGCCTACATATGTATAATGAATTTTAAAGTTTTCCTACCCTAATCCAAAAAACAAAAATTCAGCCAAAATCTTGTTATTTTTTTTATTTTTTTAAATTTTTTTGTGAGCAAAAGAAAAACCAAAAAACAGACGTTTTCTTAGTTTTCCTTTTTTTTTGGTCTGAAGATGGATATGAAATGGACGGAAGATACCCTGATAGTGGAAGCATGGATGAAAACACTTTTAAGGATTATATATTTATATAATTTGCAGATACAACATAGATTGACACAAATTGCACAATTAATGATGCTAATTGCGTATAATGATATTAATTATTACAACATGTTGATATGCCTGGTAAATATTTAATTTGTATGTCTGCTTTCTTCCGGATTGGCGCCTGGAAGCGGCTGCTGTTGCCCCAGATGGGAGCTGCGGTTTGAGGGAGTGTGTGTGTGAGGCTCATCGCTGACATACAGAGCTCGACAGGGTTTTCTTTCAGCCCACGCCGAGATCTATGTTAGAAAAAGTGCTGCTTTTTATGTCGGATGTGATGCCAGCAGAGCTTGAACCACCAACTGTTATTTTACCCAGAAAGTTGGCAAAAATCTGAATCTGTAATAAAGAAGCACAAGGCAATGAGAAATCCAGAAATATATCGCAATGACAGACGGCGCTCATCGGATGGGATTGGATTTCTCTGTGGATTTCTACAGTTAGTGGGGAAACAGTAGGTAATTTGGTGTAATTTTTCTTTTAGCGGGGTTGTGTGAGGAAATGCAGACGTGCTCAATTCAGACTGGATTAACATCACAAGTCTGTCTGTGCAACACTGATTTACATGATTCCTCCAGGAAAACCAGTTCTGTTCTAGCAGGGTTTTGACGAGCTGCATGAAAACCATGTGTTGGTCTACTGGGACGTGCAGTAATACTGAGTGTCAGGGGTGTAAATAAAGTAAGTAAAGGATCTTTACTGTACATATTAGTATATTTTTGAGCTGAGCTGTTTATGCACTGTTAAAAATGTTGGGTTCCACACAATGCCTTCATCCCAACACAGAGTAAAAGGTGCAGTAGGTGATCTGCCTAACCGGTTAGTAGGGCTACATGATTCTGGCAAAAATGTGAATGACGATTTTTTTTTTTCTGCTTAAAATCAAGATCACGATTTTCTCACAATTCTGTAAATGAAAAAATAAAGGTTAATATGATTAGCCTATTATTATTGTTAATTTTCAAACATATGGTAAAACAACAATAATAATATTAGGCCTGCTGTTGCCTAAAATGCTCAATTTTGTACAGTCATTATGGTGGACTCGAACAGACTTTCAATACTTGTACTGTATGTCCTGTTTGTTACTTCACAGTAAAATGATGACATCAGAATATAACTATTCATAATTATAAAGTTGATTTATTATGTTTAAGACATGTACTTGTCATCTGTTATTGTAAACATTATTAGACCGTTTGTTTTCACTGGTAAAATTAGAATTTTGTCATTATCAAGGCTGATTCTTGCATTATATTCAACATTATATATAGGCTAGGGTTGTTATTCTGACGCAGTAAACATTTATTTTCATGCACAACACTGTGTTCGCTATGAAAAACATATCAAATACTTGTCGTAATCATAACTGTAAAATGCCATATGATCATTTAAATGTGCGCACAGGTTTCACTTTCACTTCCGAGTTTTTTCTTTTTCCGATAGTCTACAGAACAAACCATCGTTATACAATAACTTGCCTAATTACCCTAACCTGCCTAGTTAACCTAATTAATCTAGTTAAGCCTTTAAATGTCACTTTAAGCTGTATAGAAGTGTCTTGAAAAATATCTAGTCAAATATTATTTACTGTCATCATGGCAAAGATAAAAGAAATCAGTTATTAGAGATGAGTTATTGAAACTATTATGTTTAGAAATGTGTTGAAAAAATCTTCTCTCTGTTAAACAGAAATTGAGGAAAAAATAAACAGGGGGCTAATAATTCAGGGGGGATAATAATTCTGAATTAAACTGTATAAAAGGCACAGCGATAGTTTCAGATGCAGCACATTGATTTTATGTCACCAGGTTAAACTTTCTGACACCTTTACTGCACTCAAGTACATTAAAATAAATGCAGGCCATAACTGAACATGGAGGATGGTCACGAGTGGCATTCTCCAAAATAAAATGATGAATAGAATTGGGCCTTTTGGTATGTGTGTGCCATTGTGTGCAAGGTGTATATATTTATAACCACCTCAGAGAATATTAGGGGTCGCGGGCTGAAAAGTTTGAGAACCGGTGCTGTAGACAATAGGGTTTCCTCCGGGTGCTCCGGGTTTGCGCTGTAGGTGAGTTGGGTGAACTAAATTGGCCGTAGTGTATGAGTGTGTGTGTGAATGTGAGAGTATATGGGTGTTTCCCAATACTGGGTTGCAGCTAGAAAGGCATCCTCCATGTAAAACATATGATGGAATGTTTGGCAGCTCATTCCGCTGTGGCGACCTCTGAAATAGAGACGAAGCTAAATGAATGAATGAATGAATGAAAGAAAATGACAGGGGGGCTAATAATTCTGACTTCCACTGTATATAAGAATCAGAATATAATGATCTGAATTGTTACTGATGTGACAAAAGCAATCAGCCAATAATGCTGGTGCTTCTGTCCTGTTTGGAGCTCGTTGACTGAACACACAGCGTGACGGTGGATAAACGATGATGGAAGTGTCAGCATTAGGTGAACTGTTCCTTTAAGCATGCATCACGCTCAGCTTGACTAATATCATCACTGATTAGCCAGAAGGCTGAAGTTTCCCTGATTAATTCTTCTCCATGTAGGGACATTACAGCCTCGACTTTGTCATGAGCAATTTGCACACGCGCCGTTATGATCTGGAGTGAATCTTAAGTCAGAGACGACTGCGTGTTCTTCTCTCTGAGGGTGTCAGTGACCCATCCGAGTGCACGACCCTGAAAACCTGCCGCGCTCGTGTCAAACTCAAACACAGCCTCCGCAATAATGGCCGTATTAATATTCGTGTCATTCCCATTAACCCCGGCAGACTGAAGACTCGTATTACACGGAGAAATAGAGGATAAGCCGAGGCTCGTCTCAGCACAAAATCAAGCACTTGAGTAAAAGGACAGATACGCTGATAACATATTACCACGCTAAAAAGTATGAAGCCTTCCTTTTCAATTTGACCAAACGTCAGAGTGCATTTATTATTACACTTAAGCATCAGGAGTAGACAGTACTTACTGATGAAGGTTTCGTTTTGAATTTAACAAAAGAAATATTACAATTTTAATCCAAAACTTGTCACTCTGTAAAACATTATATGACAAAAAAGTTATGAAAACAAATGTTTTTATGTTACTTTAACTTAATTTAATCTAGTTTCAAATACACTGTAAAAAAATGTTGGGTGGGGCGTTACGGTGGCAAAGTGGGTAGCATGATCACCTCACAGCAAGAAGATCGCTGGTTTGAGTCCCGGCTGGGCCAGTTGGCATTTCTGTGTGGAGTTTGCATGTTCTCCCCTTGTTGGCGTGGGTTTCCTCCGGGTGCTCCGGTTTCCCCCACAGTCCAAACACATGTACTATAGGTGAATTGAATAAGCTAAATTGGCCATAGTGTATGTGTGTGAAGGTATTAGATTAGATTCAACTTTATTGTCATTACACATGTACAAGTACAAGGCAACGAAATGCAGTTTAGGTCTAACCAGCAGTGCAATAGCAGCAAGTGCAGGATATAGGTATAAGTTATAAAGTGCAGTTATAGAAAAACTATGGTGATATTTACAGATGGATGTACTATCAACATTATATACAGGTTGTATTAGCTATGAACAGATTTACAATAAATGAATATATGTACAGGTTGATATTAATAATCAGAAGTGTGCAGATAGATAAACAATTACAATGGTCCATGTGCAGTGGATATGTCCAGTTCAAATAAGTGAATCAGTGCAATGAATATGTGCAAATTTTAAATGTGCAAGTGTTAAATAGTGCAGGGATTGTGAGGAGTTTAAGTTAGAGGAGCGTGGGGGTGTAGTTGGGAGGGCAAAAGAATCAGTGAGGGGCAGAGTTCAAAAGGAAGACAGCTCTGGGGAAAAAGCTGTTTCTCAGTCTGCTGGTTTTTGTCCGGGGGAGCCTGAAGCGACTGCTGGAAGGCAGGAGAGAAAACAGTCTGTGAGCAGGGTGAGAGGAGTTCTAAAGATTATTACGCCCCAAGTCTAGGGGAAAACAACATGGGCACAAAAAATGGAAAAACAAATGTGTTAGGGTGGTGGATTTTCCAAAACAAAACAAAAACTTAATGCAAAATATCCCCTTCGGTCGACAACCAAACTCGGACACTCAGTTGAGAGTAATTGAATAGATTTATTATAGAAAAATAGTCATTTTAAATAAGCATCTCTTCAGGGTGGCCACAGGCCAAAATAACAAACAAAAGAATCTACAAAGTAAATGAACTAAATTACCTATAAATATTTAAAAATATTACCTATAAATAAAGAAAAATACAGGAAGCTTACCTTTCTCTCTAACCATAAACATAGTCAAAAGTAATCAAATAAATAGGCAGGCCACCCCTACAAGCTCAAACTGTCAAAAAGCTTGAACGCATGAACAATGGTACAAGATTAAATGTTGGTCGTCGGCCGGAGGGGTAAGGGAAATCCAGGATCACCACTCCCAGCAACTGTCGCACCACACATGAGCTCGCCAAACCCTGCTGGAAGTTCCTTTTTATATTAGGCCTCCGCGACCAGCAGCCAATCAGAGCATGAATCACACCGGAATTGGAGCCTATGGGATAACAAAAAAAAAAAACAAAACAACATCAAGGCGGGACAAAGAAAAAAAACACATGCAATGCACAATAAAAAAAATTAATAAATAAACTTTAGTCGGAACAGAATGCAAAAGTGTATGGGTGTTTCCCAGTATTGGGTTGTGGCTGGACGGGCATCCGCTGAGTTAAACATATGCTGGATAAGTTGGCTTTTCATTCCACTGTGGGTCACTGTGGGATTATTAAATGCGAATCCAAAAATATAATGAATGAATGAATAATGATGTTGGGTTCCACACAATTTCTTTATTTGTCCCAACACAAATGGGTTAACTTAATTGTTTTTACAAATTTAAGTGGGTTGAACATAAAACAATTAAGTTGTCTCCAAAACTACATAAGAATTGTGTTGGTTCAGTGTATTTTTGAATGTATTTTAATGAGTTTGACAGATTTAAGTTGAGATGATTAGAAAAATTCATTTGATTCAACAAATTACTATTTTTTTTTTCAGTGTACTGATGACTCGGGATGCATTTAATTTTTGGTGATAAGAAAAACAGGCCAGAATATGAGCTGAAAAAAGGCTACACTCCAAAAAATTAGTTTGCTGTTTTTTTTTTTTCAAACTACCTAGATACGCTGATAGCATATTACTCCAGTGAACCTGTAGCCGCAGCCATTGGGTTCTGGTCTCCTCTAGATAGGGGTTAAAGCAGAAAGCTCATGTAAAAATTCTCAAAAAAGTAGACAGCGCTTTCTAGTGGGTTTGCACAGAAACGTGCAATGGAACCTACCCGGGGCAATGTATTTTCATGTAGGCTGAGGCGTGTATTTCCAGCAGCCTGGGTTGGGAAATCACTGGGATTATTTTTGTGCATAACGCAGCAAGAGAAAGTAAAATAAGCACATCCACACGTTTATTTAGCTCACAATGTTTGGCAGTGTCTCTGATGTGAACCTGGAGCCGCAGCCGTCGGGGTCTGGTCTCCTCTGGACGGGGTTAAAGCAGAAAGCGCATGTAAACCCCCCGCGGGACTTCCATTCCTCTCCATACGCCTCCAGTCGGATCACAGCACCAGCCACTGCTTAAAAATTCATGTGTGTGGATTCTGGGTCATTAAAGAGCAATCGCTTGGGTTTTTTTTTCTAATGAAATCCAATATTCATGAAAATGGATTTTTCTTGGTCTGTTTTTTTTTTCGTCCTTGGCTGTGTTTGCATGCACTTGTTGGGTTTGGTTAAGAATAGCAGAGGTTAATGGCATCCCGTATCGCGGGGCCAATTATTGCACGAGTTGGCGGACAAAGATGGCTAATCACCTGATGCATAACGCCTCGGGTTCAACGCCTACGGTTTTGACACGTGAACGAAGTGTCCGGCGGTGAAGTACTGTAGTTATTCCTGGAAGTCACTTATAACTTGAATAAGAATAATCAGGATTTGTGTGAGAGAGGTGGGACTGGGGTATTAAGAGCAGCAGTTTCTACTGACTTCACTAGTTAATTAGTTGTGGTTATTCTCAGCCTCAGGCCGCTGACTGACCATCTGATTCATACTACCTTGAATGCAATGAATAAAGGTGCCTGCCAAAGGCACACATGTAAATGTAAGACGTTTAAAGTTGGCAGATGCAATCCAATCAGCTATGCAGTTTTTTTTTTATGCAATTAAATTTGCTATTCTATTTTAAGAAAAAAACGACTCAACCAACGTTCTCTGGATAAAATATATATTTTTTTATTCTATTTTATTTTATTTTATTTTATTTTTATTTATTTTTTCTGAAGACAAACAAACTCGACCAAAATGTCTTTGAACATTTTTTTTTATTAAATTTATTTTATTTTATTTTATTTAGTTTAATTTAGTTTAGTTTAGTTTAGTTCTCTCTGGATTAAACATTTTATTTTATTTATTTTAGTTAATTTAATTTAGTTCTCTCCGGATTAAACATTTTATTTTATTTTATTTTATTTTATTTTATTTTATTTTATTTTATTTTATTTTATTTTATTTTATTTTATTTTATTTTATTTTATTTTATTTATTTTATTTTATTTTATTTATTTTATTTATTTTATTTATTATTTATTTATTTATTTATTTATTTATTTATTTATTTAATTTAATTTAGTTTAGTTTAGTTTAGTTTAGTTTAGTTTAGTTTAGTTTAGTTTAGTTCTCTCTGGATTAAACATTTATTTTAGTTTAGTTTAGTTTAGTTTAGTTTAGTTTAGTTTAGTTTAGTTTAGTTTAGTTTAGTTTAGTTTAGTTTAGTTAGTTTAGTTCTCTCAGGATTAAACATTTATTTTATTTTGTTTTGTTTTGTTTGTTTTGTTCTCTCTGGATTAAACATTTTATTTTATTTTATTTTATTTAGTTTTATTTTATTTAGTTTTATTTTATTTTATTTTATTTTATTTTATTTTATTTTATTTATTTTATTTTATTTATTTTATTTTATTTTATTTTATTTAGTTCTCTGGATTAAACATTTTATTTTATTTTACTCTCTGGAATAAATATATATATTTATTTTATTTTATTCATTTTCTTTTCAGCTCAGTCCCTTTCTTAATCCGGGTCACCACAGCAGAATGAACCGCCAACTTATCCAGCATGTGTTTTAAACAGCGGATGCCCTTCAAGCCTCAACCCATCTCTAGCAAACATCCACACACACTCATTCACACTCATACACTACGGACAATTTAGCCTACCCGATTAACCTGTACCGCATGTCTTTGGACTGTGGGAGAAACTGGAGCACCCGGAGGAAACCCACACGAACACAGGGAGAACATGCAAACTCCACACAGAAACACCAACTGACCCAGCCGAGGCTCGAACCAGCGACTTTCTTGCTGTGAGGCGACAGCACTACCTACTGTGCCACTGCGTCGCCCTTTATTTTATTTTATTTTATTTTATTTTATTTTACTCTCTGGATTAAATATTAATTTAATTGAGTTTTAATAGTTTTTTTTTTAGCTGGAGTATTACGAGCGGCGGTTTCTACTGACTTCACTAGTTAATTAGTTGTAGTTATTCTCAGCCTCGGGCTGCTCATCCTTTGACCGCCCACATTCCGCTGACTGACCGTCTGATTCACACACTGCTGCCAAATACCTTCAATACATTGGATAAAATTGTCTGCCAAAGGCATACATGTAAATGTAAGTAGTTCAGAATTGGCAGATGCAATCCAATCGACTACGCAGTTTTTTTAACGCAATTAAATACAAAATGTTCGCTTTTTATGCACTTATATGAAGAATTTTCTGGATTGAATCTGGCAAGTACCTTGAGTGCATTGCAAGTCTCTTTGGATAAAAGCCTCTGCCAGATGCATAAATGTGAGTTGTCCAAAATTGGCAAGGATTGGTTGGCTGGATTCTGATTTCTTTGGTGAATTAAATGCAATTAATTGCAGACGGGTTAACATTATATGCCTTTAGTTAGATGCTTTTTTTCAGATCAATGCATTCAATGTTTTAGGCAAATCAGTCCCATAAATGTGCACAACATTTTGACTTTATATATCAGGACAGGAGGAGTCCAATCATAAAACTGAAATGTCACAGAATTTGGCAATTTTCAGATGAGTAGGTGAATCAAAAGTAGGACTGTGTGTTTAATTGAAGTGTGTGGACATGAGTTTGGCAATTATATGCAATTGATTGCAGTCAGATTAACACTTTTTCAATGCATTGATGTTTTAGGGAAATCTAAAATCTTAAATTTCTTAAATGTGCACAACATTTTGACTATAGTTCAGTCATTGCATGAGGATTCATATAGTCAAATACAATTTTTGGCAAATTTGAGATTATTATATGAAACTGCAATGTGTTCTCAAAGCAATTTTAGTAATAATATTTTCAATTAGGGGCTAACCACTGAGCCACCGTGCCATGTAAATGTTTTCAAATCCAAAATGGAGAACTTGATGCATTATCATTAGGTTTAGCTTTGCAATTAATCTATATTATCATTAAAAATGACTGTTATAATTTATAGCATCTATAGTAGAATTTATTCCTGTGATTTAAATCTGAGTTTCCAGCATCAGTACTTCAGTCTTCAGTGTCACATGACCCTTCAGAAGTCATTATAATAATATGATGATGTAAAAAGCATTCTTAT